>NC_052615.1:22009813-22306116 GCF_016545825.1 Eucalyptus grandis
TTCATCTAATTGATTTTCCAAAAGTAAAGTGAAAGAATCAAACAAAGACCTACAAAAACTTTTTACATAAACCATTTTCAAAAGTCTTGTAAAACCTATTGCCGAACTGCTTCAAATGTTCAAAATGCAAATGTTCTCAGAGCATTTTGAGAAAGAATGTCCTATGGTTTGGAGACTGTTAAAAGGAAGTGTACATCAGATATTGTACTAACTCTCCTGCAACTCAAGAAAATATGGGCACCAAAGAAAGCTTGAGTTCCATTTTTAATTGCGTCAATATCAATAAAAATGTTAAATGGTATTTGGATAGTGGTCAGTTTCGAGACACATGACTAGGAGATTCAAGCTATTTTATAAAACTTATGCAACAAATGGTGGAAAAAGTCTTTTTGGTGGAAACAACAAATGAAGAATAGTTCGGCGTAGAACTTAAAGATTGGAAGTCTCACAATCAATAATGTCTCCTTGTGAAATGACTAAATTACAATCTACTCAAGATTAGCCAATTGTGTGACACCGGATTCAAGATCAATTTCAAGAAGGAATATGTTCGGGAACTAGTAAAGATCTTTCAATCTTTATTGAACGAAACATCGGAACATTTATCTTTTGGATATAAACCTGAAAGATCTCAATGTCTAATATCAATTCAAGATGAAGCAAATTTATGGCATCGAAAAGCTTAGCCACGCCAACATAAAACAAATTGCCAAGATCTCATCAAGAAGCTTGTTTGTGGACTACAGAACTTGAAGTATCAAAATTTACTTATGCACCACCATGTGTGTTGGGAAAAAGGTTAGAAGTTCTTTTTAAACCAATAAATCAGGGTTTCAACTGATCGTGTTTTGCAACTTCGTGATATGGATCTCTTGGATCAACCAACTCAAAGCATTGTGAAAGAGATATTGCATAGTAATTATAGATGATTATTTTCGATTTACTTAGGTTTACTTTCAGCAAGTAAGTCTGAACATTTTCACTTTTCAAAGTTTGCCAAGAAAGATTAGAATTAGAAATGATATGTTATTTCAAGCATATGGACAAAACCATGGTGGTGAGTTTGAAAATCAAGACTTTGCCAAATTTTGTGATGAATCTAGTTTTCAGCATATTTATTCTCTCTCCATACACTCTAGGAATAAAATGGAGTTGTGGAAAGAAAGAATAGATCTTTGCAAGAAATGGCAAGAACACTTTAATAGAAAGTAATATTCTTTCTCGTTTTTGGGCTGAAGAAGCTTCACAATCGTTATATTATTAGAGTATTCTAAGGTCTATTATGAGAAATCCCTATGAGTTATTCAAAGGAAAAGAAGCCAATTGTTTCTTATTTTCATGTGTTTAGTTGCAAATGTTTTGTCTTGAAAAATGCAAATGATCGAACTGGTAAGTTTGAAGAGAAATCGACGAAGGAATTTTCCTTGGCTACCAATCTCAAAGTTAGCCTCAGAGTATTCAACAAGAAGACTTAATTCGTGGAAGAATCTATGAACGCCAAATTCCAAGACTCCTTGCAGTAATCAATTGATTCACTTAACTGAAGATTTCGAATCGCTCCGTACTTTACAAAGTCTACCTCCCCTAAAGTGGGTCACCAAGAACAACAACGAACAAAAGTTGAAGAATCAAATCAAGTAGAAGATCGAAAACCTGACACCACAAGAATCGGGAAGCACAAATCTAGTCATCACAAAGAATCTCATCATCGGTGACATTGATGAAGGAATTTGCACCAGATCCAAAAAGAAAGAAGAGTCTAGCGCTGTGGCACTTATTTCTGAAATATAACCCAAAAACATAGCGAGCTTTGGCCGACAAAAGTTAGATTCGTTATGCAAGAAGAACTCTGCATAGTAAAGATTAATAATGTCATGAACTAACTTCTAAACCAAAAGGTAAATCTTTATTGGAGCTAAATGGGTTTTCGTGAACAAGATGGAATGTAAAGGAAAGGTGGTCAAACAAAGCAAGACTCAGGGCTGCAAAGGATATAATGAAAGTGGATTAGACTATGATGAGACCTATGCACCTCATAGCAAGGTTAGAAGCAAGTTAATTATTGCTTGCTTTTGCTCGTTATAAAAATTTCAGGTTATCCCAATGGACGCTCAAAAGTGCATTCAAAATGGATTTATCCAATAAGAAGTCTATGTGAAACAACCTCCGGATTTTGGGCCCTGCAAGACTGTAGGACTCAATTTTCGACTGAAAAAAAAACTCTATATGGATTAAAGCAAGCACCTCGAGCATGGTACCACAAGTTAAGTAATTTTTTTAATTCAAAATGGTTTTGTCAAACGAAAAGTGGATACTAATTTTGTTTATTAAAAGAGAAGGTAAACTTTTACTTGTTCAAATCTATGTTGATGATATCATATTTGGATCACTTAACGAAAATCTATGCAAGAAGTTTTCTAAGTTTGTGCAAGATGAATTTAAGATGAGCATGATGGGTGAACTATCTTTCTTTCTCGGACTTACAAGTGAAACAATTGAAGGAAGGAATTTCATTCACCAAGAAAAATATGCAAAGATCTCAAAAGTTCTGATTGGAGAATTGCAAAAAGACCGAGATACCAATGCCAAGTTCTTCTGAGTCGACAAAGACGAAATCGAGGAAAGAAAGTTGACCAGAAACTCTTACAAGAGTATGGTTGAGTATTTCTTTTATCTTAATGCTTAAACCTAACATTTTGTTTAATGTTTGCATTTAGATTTCAATCAGATTTCAAAGAATCTCATTTAAGTGCTGCAAAATGCATATCAAATATGTTGCAACTACTTCCAAGTTAGGTCGTGGTATCCCAAAGAAGGAGAGTTTACTCCCCTTGGATATTCAGACGCAGATTTAACGAATTGCAGCGTTGATAGAAAGAGTTCTGTATTTGTCAATTGTTAGGAAACAAGAGAGTATCTTGGTTCTCAAGGAAGCAAAGTAATATAGCTCTTCCAATAGCAAAATCAGAGTATGTGGTCTTGGGAGTTGCTGTTCTCAAATCTTATGGATAAAATAACAACCGAGAGACTTAACTAAAAACTTATGCACCGAGATCAAATGTGACAACACCAGCGCAATTAATCTCACAAAGAATCCAATTCTTCACCTAAGGGCAAAGCACATAGATATTCGACACCACTTTATTAGAGATCATGTTCAAAATGGAGAAGTTATGATTCGGTTCATTGATTCAAAGAATCAACTCGAAAACATATTTACAAAGCCACCGGAGAAAACCTATGAGTCTATTTGCACCATTGAATATCACATCTCTATCTCGTAAAGTCCGAAGGTGCTCAAGATTTATGTGTCTAAAGGTGTTCGTCACTTAGAAGACCAAGAGTTACGATTGTAAGTTATTTCCGGTTCTAGCAATTTAATTTTGGTTAAAGGCTTGAAAAGGTACTTCTACTTTTTAAATGCAAATTGACTGAATTATCTTTCCAAGTTTTTGAATTTATAGTAGTTATTCATTTTCAAAAATGTATTTATTCATTTTCAAAAATGCAGTTATTCATTTTCAAAAGGCGCTTATTCATTTTTAAAAGGTAGTTATTCATTTTGAAAATGCATTTTATGACGCATTTCCTTTACCTCACTTTATTTGCTTTATATCTTTTCAATTTCGTCTTCTCCGTTTTCACTCCCAAACCCCGAAAATACTAAACTCCCACTTCACTTTCACCTCGACACAAAAATATTTCACCTTTTTCGGAGCAAGTTGAGAACTTCTTCCTTGAACACAATGTTCTTCTGGAAAGTCAGAATCGCAAAGGTGGGACCACGACACATGCTTGAGGATCCTACTCACTTCACTGAATCAAAAGAGAGAAAGAAGGGAAGAGGAAGAAGAGGCTCGATGACTCCTTTTGAAAGCCAACTTTGGCTATATCCTTGTCAAATCACTCTAAGAATAGACAGAAATGGAACCGGCCAAGAGCACCACAAAGAAAAACATCATTTGCAAGTTGAAGTTGAACAAGAGGAAGAATTCACCACTCTACGTAAGGCAAACAAACATGGCGAAGTCATTAAAATGAGGTATTTTCACCATTTTATTGAAGATGGTCGTTCAAGAAGGGACCAGAGAGGACGTATGTCTATCATTATCCATAAGTATCCGCTCCTAGTCATGGTGCACAAACCGCTGAAGAGCCATCCATTCTCAAACTCCTAGATTAGATTTGTCGGATCTAGTGCCGCACTAGACAAAACAAGAAGCTTTTCAACATCACTTGATATCACATGTTGGATTTAAAGAGACAAAGAATATAGTTGGAGTAGGGAGATGAAGGATCTCAAGAAATCTTTCATGGCCACTTCAATGCTTCACCGCAAGAATAGCTACTCGCCTTGGAAGACTCTGCGTCAGCATAAACGTGAAGGTGTGAAGATTTATATCGATGAAGGAGACTATAGCAAATCTGATAAGACAAAGGAATTCCCAGTGGGAGGATTCCAGCTTGTTCGCCCGCCAAATAGCCTTAACTCAAACCCCACTATTTTCAAACCACTCTTTTTATTTGTTCTCCATTTTTTGTGTTGACAAAAAGGAGATGTTTGATGCATATTTTTCTTTTTGTTTGTTGGTTTGGATGATTTTACCCTAGACCATCTTTTGGTTTGGTCAGGATTGGACTTTTGACTTTGACTATTTGATTTCTAATCTTTTGATGCTTGTAGTAACTTAGGCCATGATAACATCAGGGAAGGATAGTTATCTTGGCAGACTAATATAAAAGCCTTTCCGTGGCTGCAAAATCAATAATATCCATGTCCTAATCTACTTATCTTTATGAGATATCTTATTTTGCTTAAGTGTTGTTTTGCAGACAAAAGTGTTCAAATCTACGTAGAAAGTTTTGTCAAATTGGTAAGAAATGAGGAGATTGTTGAGAAAACTTCCTTATTATTTTGAAGGACAAATGTTTCCATCGATAGCTTGAAGACTTGCACTATCGTCACACAAACTAAAGACCTCAAGACTCAAGAATTAAAGTCTACCCTCACCGATAGTTTCCGTGATCAAACGAAGAGGAAGATTTATTCAGATGCGAGTTTATTTTAAGATTTCTTGTACTCAGTTGAAGAAGATCTTTACCGTCGAGATAGCATCTCATGATCAATTATTCTTATGGAAATCAATTTGGATAATTAGATCTCGTTGATTGACAAAGTATACTTAAAAGCTCCTACTTATGGAAACTTAGATCCGATTGTATGGGCTTGTGATTGGTGGCTACATCACATTCCTTAAATAACTCAAGATCTCCTTGATTGATTTTATCCAAAAGGTAGATTGGAAGAACTCCTTTGGAAAAATAACGGTTATAAAGGCATGGAGGAGAGCAGGCGAAACACTAAGTTATTTCAGTGTGTGCGTGAAAGAAAATTCCAAAGTCCAATCTTTTCTAATAGTTCATTGATATTTCAATCATCGAGCTTAAGTTGTATTCAAAAGAAGGATCAAACACTTGTGAGACCTTGGAGGAAGTGTAGTAAAGTTTCAAACCGCAATCTGCCGATGAGATCAGAAATCTCTTTTGATTCTGTGAAATCTAGATGATAAAGCATACAAGGAGAATGAATGTAGGCTTGGTCTAAGTTTCAAACCACTCATAAAACCTTAATGTTTCACTTTTCCCTGAACTCTTTATTTCAAATCGTAGCTTTATATAACCGTTTATAGCCCTCTACATCTTCAATTATTATCCCCAAAAGACGAGTTAATCTAGTTAAGTATTGCAAAACTTCTTTTAACACCTATTCACCCCCATCTAGGTGTCTTTACTCAGCCCTATCATGCTCGACGTAGGCACGTTCTTCTGTTACGCCCAACTGCAACCACCACAACGTCATAGAGGCCGGGAATTTGCCCGTGGTTGGTGTTCTAAAAGCCGCCGGCTCCAAGCCTCGGTCTCCTACTATGCTCTTTCCTGGGAGAGGTAGGCAGAATCTGCACTAAAGGAGCTTGAGCTCCTATGCAACACCGAAGTCGGAAATCATCAAGCTTTCGCAGGACTTGGAACTCGCCATCTCAACCCGTAAATCCAGATGACACCATTGGAAAGGAAAGCTGGTGCCCACAAGCAGCGAGGCGTGCTTGGCTGTTCAAGTACCGAAATTAGATATGTAGCCTCACTATATATCGTTTATCCATCTGGGAGATCATATTACCGTGTAAGCAATCGTACCCATTTTCATCTCGTTTTCACCTAAATCTATATTCTTTTTTCTAAATCTTTATTTATGCATGTAACCGTTGAATGAAATAAAGGTATCTTCTGCATCTAGTATATCACTCTAATTTTCCAACTTTACTTAGAACAGCTTCATTAAAATTGATTTATTCATCGATATTGAAGTGTTTTCAATATATGTTGAATATAACCAATTGTTTACATCACTCTGGTGTGCAAATTTGACTCGAATCGATTTAGATACCTCTACCATTGTTCGGAAGAAGAATAACAAACTTTGATCACACCTAATAGCATAATCTCTGATTAAGGTTTTGTTTGTTTCATGAAAAATATTTTCCAAGCGCTTAGTTCTTTTTAAGAAAATGAGTTAACGGAAACTATGTTTAACCGACTAAAAAAAAAAAAAATCATACAAGAAATTCAGAAAATGACTTCCTTTGAAAGATCATAAAACATTTTCAAAATAAATGAATTTGGTATTGTTAGTCTTCGCACATGGGCTTGAGTTCTTGTTTATGGAACGCTCATTCTTATAAAAAATATTTAAAAAATGAATTTTCTTTTAATTAATTAATTATCAATTTTTTGTTTTTTTGGCCGAACTGCGGGCTACGCCAACAATCAATTTGAATGGCCATAAGCTAGCTTGAGCCTCACTCGATGAGGTCGCTGAATTTCTTGAGCTTAAGCTCGCCACCTTGGGAGCTCAAGTCTTGTGGAAATTTAAGTGCTCGAGCTGCTAGAATTTGGTGATCTCACACCTCAATGACCTCTAAAAAGTCTCTAGCTCTGCTTAAATCTAGCAAATTGAGCCCGTGAATCGTCGACCATGGCCAAGGATGTCGAGAAAGAAGGGAAAAAGAAGAAAGAAATTAATAAATTCAAAGTATTATTTAAAATATTGAATTTAGTAGTAGTTTTTCCTTAGAAAATCTAATTAGATTTTATATAACCGAATGGTGAATAATGTTTTCCAATTCATTTTAAGGTTTCAACTAAACACCATAAAATGTTATCATTTTCTTGAGAAATGACTTTTTGGAAAAGATTTCTTAGAAATATTATATTTTATGTGAAACAAATAGAGCATAAATACATCAATGATTTTCATACAAAACATAACAATGAAGAAAGATTTATTGTTATGTTCTATTTGTTTTGTGGAAAATATTTTATAGAAAACATTTTCTCTTTTTCCATCATTTGCCTTGGTTTAGAAAATGAGCCAATGGTAAATGTTTTCCTAGTTAGCAAAAATCTATACTAAATTTGGGAAAATGATTTCCTCCTTAAAAGGTTGAAAACATTTTCCAAAATATGACTATGTATGTAAGACGCCTTCAAGACTTGACTCGAGATCTTGGTTGATGAAATGTTTGCTCTTAAGTAAAAATATTGCAAAAAATCAAACTTTAAATTATTGTTTATTATTTTTGTTTAGTTTTTTCATTTTCGATTTCTTACTCAACCACCACCACGCCAACCCATAGCAGTTTAGCCATGGCACAAGCTTGCTGGAATTTGGAGAGCATGAGCCTACTCCATTGTTGCTATGGCGAGCGATTGGTCAAGGAAGAATGAAAATATAAAAAGAATAGAAAAAAATAATTGAATATATTAGTTTTCTCCATGAAAATCAATTTCCATGCCAAACGGTGGAAAATATTTTCGGAATTCATTTTCATTTTTTAGCTACACTATAAAATATTGTCATTTCTCGAAAGATTCCTTGAAAATATTTTTCAGAAATATTATATTTTTTCCGAAATAAATTGAACCTAAATATTGAAAAAGGAAAAGAATCTCACACTTTGCATGAGTTTCTCTCTCGTTTACTTGTGTGATCATTGAGATTATACATTGGCTCATTGAGTCCATAGAGAACAGCGAGATAATAGCTTGATAGATGAGTGGATAATAATATAGCGCAGGAGTAGACACATTTTTTTTTTATGGACGAATTGAATGAGTGAAAAAATCTGCTAAGGTGGACCTTAGAAGCAATCATTAATTTATTGAGACCGTAATGGTACGGCGTATCCCAAAGGTCTCTCAAGCACAAAAAGAATTCAATTATTTTTAAGAGGTGGACTCCCTCTTTTACCTCGACTTCATGGAAAACATTTTAAGGTCTTATTAGATGACCGGTCAAGCTTGATTATTTTTATTCTTTTATTTCTCAAAATAAAATAAAAAAGAAATTAAAATCATTTGATAACATTAGCTAATTTTTCTATTCACGGAATAATCGGGACTATGAATAGATTTAGGAACAGAAATAAGAAATTGAAAAAATTAATTTTTGTTTTTGGGAACAATTTCTAAAACCAAATCATTTTTTTCTTTTATTCTTCTTCCTCCTCTAACTTGCTGTAGGTTCGGCAATGGTGGCACTCAGGCCAAGACCAATCAAAGATGAGGCCCAAGATCTCGCTCTGCCTTCAACAAGTTGGCTTCCTTGCCTTTGATTGGGTGAGGTCATCTGAGCCTTTGTCGGTAGCTAGGTGAGGCCAACTCCTTTAGAAAGAATAAGGTCGCGAGCTCTCGTTCTTTGGTTGGTTACTAACCATTGCCATCCCAAGTGATTAGCTGAGGAGGAAGAAGAAAAGGAAAAAAAGAAGAAGAAAAATTTCACAAATTTGTTAAAAAATTGAAAAGAAATTTTACTTCATAGAAAAAAATTGAGGATCATAAAAAGGGATTCATTTTCTTTTCATTTTGGGAATAAAAATTTTAGAAAATTATCAAACACATTCGAATACTTACAAACTTGCTTAGGAGCAGAATCATAAAAAACTATTTTCAATTCAAATTAGTTTCTAGAAATAGGAATGGTTACCAACTTGTCCAAGATCTAAATAATCTCTCCTCTATTTGGTAAGTCTCATATGAAGTAATTGGATAATGATATCAACTTTTTTCGTGAGTCTCTATGTTAATCACAGATCCATGTTCGGACATATATAATTATTTAGGGAAATAACATTGTTCTATATGGTCAATATGTCATTTGATAAATTCTAGGCCAAAAACTGCCAAAGCAGTATCTCTAGAGCGTGTAGAACTAATCTTAAATCTCACCAAGTCATAAGTTTTATACAGTTTCCGTGTTAGGATTGGTTCTATCGATTGAGACATGTTTTTTATTTGATGGAAAACATTTAGTTAATCTGGAGCTAAAATGTGGAGGAATAATGGTGGCATGTATGTTTGACCATCGGATAGCCGACGCCTACTCGCTAATATGTTCATGGTGTTTTTGAGGCGAAACGGCTTGCTCCACTAACCCATTTCCTCCATCCTTTCTTGTCACTCTCTTCTCAACTTTCCTTTCTGTTGTTAGTCCAGTATTGCTTTCATATCTCAAGAAATTATTTTTACACCTATTCACCCCCCTCTAGGTGCTTATACTAGCTATATCAGGTAGAACCCAAACCCTGACAATACTAGCTCACAACCTTTATATATTCCCTAATGGCTTATTAGAATAAGCCATCAAAGCCCATTCTTACCTCAAGAGTCAAGAACCTTGGTTCCACACGTTAGCCTGAAACATGCAAATTTCCGATCCTTTAAATTTTATGTTGGATGTTTGATTCACGTGATATTTGTAGCATGGGACAGTCATCACAAGAGATTTTCAATGAGCCCAATATTTATAGGTAAAATTGGGAATTCACGGATCCAAGGTTTTGGCTTATATTGAGACCTAAGACTCGAGTTTCTAAACCGAATGTTGTTTTAGCGACTTTACATTTTTAAAAAATCATTATTTACCACCTTTTAGAGGTCTAAAAAATTGTGTTCAATTCCAAAACCTCAAGGTTTGAGTTTAGGCTCCAGGGCCTTTTTCGAGCACTAGAGAATTTGACCGAGATTTGGCCGCCGTTAACTTCCTTACCTAATTGACTAGACTTACGTTGCGTTGGAACGCTTGTGATCTCTATGGTTTCATTATGCGCAATCAATACCCAATAATCACAAATTTCCCAACACTGCGAAAAACAAGCGGTGATGCCCATAGGGTCAAAAATTGACTGTCGGATCCGGGTTGTAATATGGATTCCAAACGTGTTTGTTTTGTCTTGCATGTGATAGGCCCATCATTGGTCAACCGTATGTCGAACTTAAAAAGTGTATAGGATTGAGGACGAAATTTGAGATGTGAACAATCTTAACGAAAATTACAAATCATCTGTGAAATAATCTATTACCAAATAATGGATTTGCCCGTAATATGCTCCAGATGAGACACATGAATCAAATAAGTAAAAAAAGCACAACATTGCCAAATAACGGATTCGTCAGTTATCGCAGATTATGCAGGAAAATAACTTTTGAGCGAAGTTTTTGGGCGTTCCTCTGGTCGATCTCGTCGCTAGAACAACAATCTCATCTTCGTCCGCACCACTGTCTATGGCTTTATGGCAGTGATCACAAAATGCCTCGTGTGCATCCTTCACGTACTTAGCAGCTTCGCCAACGGTCATGTTCTCGACTAGCTTGTCCGGGTAGATGTCCTTCTTGTGATCCCCGTTCAATGTCGCGGCCATTTGCACCAGGATTTCTTGAAAATCATTGAGCTTCGCATCTTCTTTAGCTCCGGCTTCTCTCAATTTCGCAGCATCAGATAATGTGACTGCAAATGTATAGGCTTTTAGCACTCGAGTTGAGGTGAAAGTACTCAGAAAAATTGGGAAGAGAAGTTCGTGTATGATTTGGAGATTACCTGGACAATCTGTTCTTGGACTACTTCTGTTCAAGACCACCTCAAAGGTGCCCGCCCATTCATCGCGTTTTGTCAGGAAATGCCTCAAGTTAAAGATCTTCTTCACCGTTGCTGCTATTGAGGAGTGCTCGTACTGTGACGTATGATGCGGTCCCTTCGGCTTATGCAAAACTATGCGATTTTCCAAGCAAAGATAGCGAGTTAGAACTCAAATTTGCAGATTGAAGCAAAAAAAAGTTGATCATTAGAGGAGTACTGTAGTTATCTTTGTAGGTATATTGCTTTCCCCAATCTTGTTCGATCGTCAAAATGGGGATAAAGAACTTAGTGCAGCTCCTACACTTTCTGGGTTACAGCGCAACTAAGTTCTGGACATTCAATTTTGATCAATTAAGTCATGCTGTTTCTAAGAAAATGTACAGAACATAGCCTGTCAGTGAATTTTCATGTCGGAAACTGTGGTATGGATCGATTTAAGTAGAGTCTAAATTAATTTGGCTGTTTCAGATCATTATCTATGAAGACAAAAATCCACGATCGAGAGCTCGTGCAAACCTGTTCCGCGATCAATCCACGGAGAAATGAAGATGGCCGGGACTCTGACCCCGAGACGGTCGAACTGAAACTTGTATGGATCGGGACCGACGATGCCATCGGGGCTCGGGACGCCATGCACTGGGGTCGGGACATGATCGTAAAAGCCACCATGTTCATCATACGTGATCAGGAACAACATCTCATTCCACTGAGGGCTGGATCTCAATGCTTCGTACACTTCATTTACGAATTTCTGACCTTGAGAGACGTCGTGAGAAGGGTGATCATCGTTCCCAGGTAATATCGACAGGTCGAGGTACCTCTGCTCCACCACCACATAATTTGGTAGCTTCCCTTCTCTGCAATGAGTCTTGAAGTGAAGGTCAAACTGATGGAAGTTCTTCAGGTATTTCAGCTTTCTGAGGTTCCTGAAATTAGGTGAAGAAATTTCTCACACGATTAGCGTGCTCATGGAGGAAGAAACCCTTGGAAATGGAATCGACAACACGAGCAATTAAAACGATTAATCAAACATAGCATAATGTTACCTCATCGATGTTTAATACGGAAGATTTTTGCAGTTTTCACGCTCTGTTTGATTGATCCCCTTGCATGTGGATTCTAACTCATCTAACTTATCATTATCCTACTTGATGTCTTTGTTTTTTGGATTAACACTACGAAAAAAACCAAACCAGTACACTTTTAATAAATTTACCTCAAATTATTTTTTTGATAAGAAATGATTGGGAGTAACAGTCTTTAATTAATTGTAAGAATAATAATATATTTCGAGCCACAAAAAATCAAATAAAAAATAAGTACAATTTATTATAGAGTTCACTTCTTTAAAAATTTGTGACTCACATCAAGTTATTATTTTCTCAATAGCCTAAAGAATGTCAGCTCTTCTTTTGTGGCTCAGAATAGATTTGTATCAAAGGCATATAGATATCGTCCCTTGGACCTAAGCATGTCCTTAAACTGCTTCTGTTCTCGGAGTCAACCCCAACAGTAAAATGGGATAATGATAACCGCGGGGGTTCGGACCACCCTTAATTCAGGTCCCCCGGCTTTGATTCTCGTGAAGCCCTTCTCCTAGCATACTAGGTTGGGTTCAGGAAAATATAGGCAGTTGGTCCGATCCGGTGAGGACGATGCATACATGTATCAAGGCATATAGACCCATTTCGACTTGCACGTTGGAGAAGGTGCGAAATGGTCCGTCATCGATTCATGGGTTCCTTCTAAATGCGTACGTGCGCATCACCCTATGCCCGAAAGCTCTCATGTTTATATTCTTTTCAGACGTACATGAAAGGGAAATTTGATCATTCTGAAAATGTCACTTGATTTTATCCTTGCGTGAATAAAACGCAGCAATTCCGCCCCTAGACGCCACATGGTAGGGGAGAAGTACTAATGACATTTCGGGAAAAAAGATTTTAAATACCTTCAGGGTTTTATTTTTTATTATTTCTGTGAATGTTATATAGTGATTATATATCAAGCCTCATAGTTATAAAATTAAATTGCGATTGGCTTGCTCGATACACGAAAAATATATCTGGAAAAGGGCTTCTTAGGACGTACCTATAGAAGAGAGTGGCCGGAGGATACTGGTAGTAGATCCCGAACGTGAATCCGGCCTCGTCCATCGACTCGAATATGGTCTTCTGTGGAAACCCTTCGATGAGCTTCTTGGTATCGTTGCTCGTCGCGCCATGCGACGTTGCTGAGTGCACGAACAGCCGGTTCGGCTGCGTCGACGCGGGCACCGATGCGAACCACCGGTCGCACACTGCGAACTCACTCACCAGCTCCTTGTAGACCGGGACCGAGTCTGGCGTGAACCCGCTCATCACCGTCTGCGCCATCCCCTTCTCGGTCCGCTCCGCGTTCTGGGCGAAACCGTCCATCTTCGGGGGCAGCTTCTTGGAGGCAGATTCCTCGCTCCATGGCTCGCCGAAGACCTGCTCGTAGATGGCCTGGATTGAGTGGCCCGGGTCGGGGTCCACGTAGGCGGCTCCGTCGCTGAAGGAGACGCTGCCGGCACTTGGGTCCGTCGTGGACAAGGGGTTGGACTCTTTGCCCGTGACGCCGTCGATCTCGGGGTTCAGGGACTTCATCCACCCAAGCATGTGGTCGAAGGAGCGGTTCTCCTGAACCAAAACGACCACCGTTTTGATGGGGTACGAGGAGGGGTTCGCGCCGGAAGCCATTGTCGCGTGCTTCGGTCGGTCTATCGGCGTCTCTCTCTTCTTTGTGTAACGGCAATGATGTGAAGATTGTACCTTACTGGCGTTTTATATAAGGAAGCTAACGAAGGAACTGGGGGTTTTAAAATTAGACTAAGATTTTAATATTATTTTAGGAGTTTAATCCGTCCGGGAATCATTATGAGATCACGAAAACAATTGGCGTGACAATCTGAAGAGCATGAATTTCAAGAAATTATCTTTCATGAATTCACATCATCCAAACCATGTACCGTGCATCACCAAAACTATCGTTTTTCTCCATTTCTGCTAACGCAATACCGATCAAGTTTTCTAATTTGATAATTATGAGAGGCATTTTTTCAGCATTATACGTGGCATTAACGATGGAACGGCTATTGAATGTAAGGCTTACTCTATCAGGTATGCTTGCATTTTCAATCACTTAGAAGTAAATGGTAGGCAACCTATAGAAAGGAAAAGCAAATGAGTGTGAAAGTAGGACGATGTTTCCATGGAATAGCCCCATATATGAACTAGAAGTGACATTTTACATACTCCATTTTCGCAATCCGTATTCGATGCATTTTAATCAAATTAATTAAAAATGGGCGGGAAAAATGTGCTACCTGCACTCTTGAAAATCAATTGAATAAAAGTTTTGATATTCTTGTATATATAGGATAATAGGATGTACTGATTATCAAATGTTCGGAAAATAGCTTTTTATATCATAGATATGAGAAATTTTATCTATCTTTATTCCATCACCAAACGAAATATTCTTATATTAGAGTGGTATGGATACCAATTTCAAAACTAGGGCTTCAATACTGGTTGATGTGGGATCCAAAAGTGAACGCTATTGCAATTATTGACAATTCACAAAATACCAAATAAAAGCTGCAACACCAATTACGAGGAATTTGTAATGAGTGAAGTCCCGTCCGACGTAAACATAGTTAATTTAATGCGTCACATTTGATCCCTGCTTTGCTTGCTTGAAGCACGTTCGCACGATATCAAACTAGTTGTTGGGCCAATCCCAAGAGCTGAAAATGCCTAGAGGAAAGCAGTAAAGCACTAGTCCTAGTCATCGGCTGTCCTTTCGAATTTGAACGAGCGATGCCAACCGAATAAAGCATATGCGTTGCTTAGTTTAATGCGTGCCGTGTGCATCGCCGGTTTCAAAGCCGAGCAAGCAAGGCCAGTCGGCCCACGTCGCCATCGGATGTACTTCCCAGTGGTTGAACTGCCACGTAGACCTCTCAATTCTCAGATAACGAATCAAGCAAGTCATATTCTCTTGATCCGGTACGACAAATTTCTCCTTTCAATATGTCCTTCGGATCTAAATCCAAGATTTGAGTTTCCTTGAAGAAAATGTTTTTCAAATAGAACCAGTTCTTTCAAATCTTTTGATTACCTCTCCATATCCTTTAAGAAACGTTAGTCGTAATTGCCAAAAAATATGAGTGATCGATTGAAAAATTAACGATCTTATAGTTGAACCCTTGTCTATTTCCTGATCTATGGGTGTCTCACATTGAATCTTGCAAACTGAGTTGCTCCTTGACTTTTATTAATTTTCCAAATTCTAAGTTCGGGTAACCAAGTATACAAATGATCAACAACTTAAAACCATACTAGAGTTGCTACCAATTAATGTAGAAAACCTAAACCAACTAAACACCTTAAGTCTTAGGTAGTGATGGGGAAGTCATTTACTACCTAAGTACACAAGGTTCGGTTAATCAACTATTACAAATTATCAAACACTTATTAGAGTAGTGTTAATCAATTTAGGAAACCTAAATTTGATTGTACTCCTAAGCCTTTAGATAATGATGGGGAGACCATTTACTATTAGGCTGCGTTTGGTAGTCCGGATTTGAATCTGGATAGGATAATTTGTTATCCTATCCGATGTTTGGGAATGTCCACCGGATCGGACAAACCTGGATATATCCGGATAAAACGCTGGATAAAAAATCCGGGGGAGGGGGTGGGATAAGCTCGGATTGGATAAGATTTTTTTTTTAAGGAAAGAAAGAACTTAACAAAAAGAGAAGATATCACTTGCCGTTTTCAATGGTGGCCATTGCGGAGGTGGCCACAATTCCTAGATCTAGGGTTCTTCCATGGCCTTTAATTAATTGAATTTTCTATTTTTTAATTTTATAATTTAAATGAATATCATATATATTTTTTAATCTTATCCTGAAGTGCACCAAACACTTGATATGATTAGATATGTCCGTCTTTATTATCCAAATGATTATATATCCTACTTTATCCTATCCTATCTTGATTATTATCCGGACGACCAAACGTAACCTTAATGTGCATGTGTAAACGAATTAGTCAAGTGAAACCCTATAGATTTTCGGTACGGGGATTTAAATACTTGGGATAGATTAGCATCCTAAGGGCATAGTAATCTTATTTAATTGTTAAGTCCTAAATTAGCCGGTAAGTGATTCCTAAAAGAAAATGATACAAATAATCTTTGAATATGTTCCCTTAATTTTTAATTTGATTAAAGCGGTTTCCTGAACTTTGACTAATCTATAATGTGGTCTTTGAACTTTTAAATTATTCAATGTGATCCCTGAACTTTTGATACATGTTTAATTAAGTCCTATATTATATGAAAATATTCAACATTGTTACTTGAATTAATGGAAAGACAACAATGAACATTTTTCATATAGTTTAGGGGCTAAATTGAATGAGTGCCAAAAGTTATGGATCACATTGAACAAATTCAAAATTCAAGGAGCATGTTGCACATTGAGGTAAAATTTAGGGACCACATTATACACTGGGCCAAAGTTTATAAACCATTTATGTCATTCATTATCCCATTTCCTAAATATGCAAGTTTTTGTTTTTAATCTAAGGCATAACCCAAACAATTATTGAGTGTAGTTTGTTGTAAAATTAATGCACAAAATATCGAATCTTGCAATTATATTAACACAAAATCACTATAATAATAAACAAGGAATGATAAAGGAACACTAAAGATTTATGTGGTTTGGGGAGAGACTTGCGGCAAATATTAGGGGTGTGCAACTGGACCGGGTATACCAGGTTCTCGGACCAGCCCACCCAAAATAGGGTTGGGAACCGGTTCCCAAAATTTGGAACCGGTTTAAATCGGTTCAGGAATAGGTTTCGAGTGATTACCCACTTGGAAACCGGTTCCCGGACCGGTTTTGTAAGTAGAAGTCCAAAACCCTTTTTTTCCCCCGATTTCTATTCTTACTCCTGCAATCACATGATGTTTTTTCTCTTGGCTCTTTCAAACATGCATGACACCCCTCATTTGTCATTCCTCTTCCTCACTTGCTTCCCTCCCTCACCGGCTCCCTCTCGCACCATCCAATGGATAGACGGTGTTTATCGCCGTAAAAAATTCTTATGTATCACATGAATTGACTCACCTAATTTCTCTTTTGTAGGAGGAGTTATGCTTGTATAAATGAGTAATTTTATGTAGTAGTTGTGGGAATATTAGACCCATGTTTGTTGTTAATTCTTTCCTTTAAGATTTTCTTTATTATAATTAGCCTTATGGATACTTAATTTTTCGTTTAGTCAAAAAGTTTATGTATTTATTTATTATAAGTGCTTAATGTTTCAATACAAATTATGATGATTATATTATTTTTTCACATATTAATATAAAATTTGAAGTTGTATAGAATATCGGGAGATTACAAAATAAGTTCCAGTGGAAACAGGGTTGACCCTAGAACCAGATTGAAAAAACAGAGTGAATTGGGTACAAGGTCCAATACAAACATGGTCAGATATAGGGTCCAAAAAAGAGGAACCTGTTATAACAGGGTCGAGTACAAGGTCCAGGTTTAGACCTTACCCATCCTGGACTTGATCACCCTTAGCAAATATACCATGAACAGAAAAATCAATGTTACAATTGCTTACACGTTCGAGTGTTTTCTACATCTATATTAAGTTCAAATCCACAGTGTTTACCAATAAACAACTTAATTGGATATAGAGCTCACAACATAAATCATCGAATGTTCAAGCTCCTACCCACAACCACAGTAAGAGAACTAAGAACGTATGTTCCTTTTCTTCTATGTGGCATCTATTACAAAAGGATTAATATAATGGAAACACTCTAAAGTGGTATACTTTGTAATAAATTTACTATCCATTAGTTTTCATTAAATTTTATTATCGAATTACCAAATTGAATAACACGTAATAATTGACAAGTGTATTAGTTTAAGGTTTTCTCCTCCACTTGTCATAGATATAGCAATTTGTCTTTTTTTTTTTTATATATAGTATTAATACAATTTAACAGAAATTAATGGATGGTAAATTTGTCTTAAATGTATCGACTTATGATTTTTTGTGGTTAAAAAATTAATTTATGATAAATTTATTACAAGTGTACTAATTTGAAAATTTTCATGATATTAACCCATTAAAGAAAAGGCTTCTCTGTATGATTTATTTCGAAGAAATTCACTTGCGGCTTAAAGATCCAAAGAAATCCACTTGTGGCTTGGAGAGTAACGGTGTTGCCCCCATCACAAGTGTTTTCAAGGAAACCGGATTCCTTGGAAAAAAAAAATTGGATCCCATTTGATGGGTCCCACCAAGTGGAATTTAATAAATAAAAATAATTAAAAAAAAAAAAACAGAAGACCATGAAATCCCACAAAGAACAGAAATTTTCAAACGAATGTTTCAGACAAATTTAGGCATTCAACAATCCAAAAAAAAAAAAAAGGAAGAAATTTTGGCCTTTGCCCGCCAAAGAGATACAACTTGAGCACACTGTCGCCAGCACAACTGTTGTGGCAGGGGTTAGGTGAAGACTCTAGTTGGAGATAATTAATTAGCATTAACTTTACGACTTTTTCCAGATTAAGGATTGGTTAGAGAGAATATGATGTCACTGGAGCGACTAGAGAGGACCTTTAGTCGAACCCTTCACCGGCTGAATTCACGCTTGCGACTGAATCGACGAATTCTTCTCGCTTCTGCTTTTACTATCGTTGGACATAAATAAAAAAGCATCGACCCAAAAAAAAAAAAAAAGAAACTAGAAAAGATACTTATTAAAAACATCACCGACATAAAATATATTTGCATTGTTCATAAAGAGAACGGTTTAATCGTCTTTATTATAAGACAAAATAAATGTTAGATTCCTATTAACAACACCTCTATGATTAAGTATTTTTCAGATTTCTATTAACAACACCTCTATGATTAAGTATTTTTCAGATTTCAATTAACAACACCTCTATGAGTAAGTATTTTTCACACTTGTAATCGTGAATGAAAATATTTATCAATGAAAAAAATGAATATAATTGTCAAAATAAGGAGTCGAATACCTAATTTACATAATTTAAAGCATTAATAAATTCTGGTAGAGTCATGATGGTGTAATTTAACTCAAAAATCAAAATTATGATCATTTTGTGACTAACAAAAAGTTAATTTTCTCTAAATTTTAAGTATATTGGATTTGTTTGATTAAAATTTTTTACCTCAATGCTTTTTCCTTTTGAACTAATCCACTTTTACACATGCTAGCCAACTTTGAAATTTTCACTTATTCAGTACTTCTTTTAAATCTCATGAAATTAGATTAAAATACATGTGCGGGTTGCTAATTTGACTTTTATTGTATCTAGAATTGATGAAAATGTTTCAAGAGTACTTTGCAAAATAATTGAGTTTTATATTTAAGTAGTTATTTAAAGTATTAAATGGGCCTAACACAGATTTTCATTTTCTTTATGGAAAAAATAATTTTTGTTCAATATTTGAGAATTTTCCAATCAAAATTTATTTTTCTAAATTTATTTTACTGGTCGCCCATTTCCATTGAATGAGAATTTATGGTCCACAAGGCACCTTTACTCCGTTCTCTTAGCAACATCCTTTGAGAAATCCACTCTTGACAACAAAACTGGGCCAAGAGTGGATTTCTCAAGACAGTGAAACAATCCCTTAATATGCATATGGGATAGTTTCATTGCCCAAAAATGCCCAAAAATGCAATCCAAATTTGATTATGGTAAAGGAGCACTGAATTTTAAACAAATCAAAATTCTCCAAAAAGGTCGGTTTTCGTCCACAATTCGAACTTGAGATATAATTCTCTACCTTGACTTGATGTTTGTAACCAAGTTATAGTATTCATCATCCATGTTAGCCCTCTCAATACTCTGGCGAACACTTATGGTGTGTTTGGTAACCATTCTGTCCGGAGAACAATTTTTGAACATAAATAACTTTTTCTATTTCTATACCCGGGAACAATTTATGAATACTAGATGGTGAATTCGCGGGTTACTGTTCATTCTCTCCCAACTGGGCGAGAACTTCACTATAGCTCAGCTTCTGGTTCTTGAGCTATTGCGATCCATCCGGCCATCCTTTAGACGCGATTTTCGGTGGGAAGACTCGTCTCTACCCTCCTCAAAGCCTGTCCGAAGCGATTCATCCGGTTTGGCCCCAATCAACGAATCTCAGTGGTCGTGGTTAGGGTTCTGGTGCGACTCCGGTCTGCTTCTGGTGTTTGAGCTAGTTCGAGATCCTCAGCCCGCCATTAACAGAGATCCTTGGAGGTAAGCCTTCGCCTCTTCCCTCCTTGAAACCCCCCGAAACTTTGCTCCTGCTATGGCATATATATCGAGCTATCGTTGAGCTGCTCCGGCTTAGGCGAGTGCTCTGTTTCGATCGGTAGTGAAGTAATGGCATCATCTAGTAATCCAATGGGGCGGGGAAAAGACAAGATGCAGACTACCACTGGGCGTAGTCGTAGCCGTGCTAGGTATGCCTCTCGAGGCCGGGAGGAAAGACGTGGGAATGACTTGAACAGGGCTCGGTCCAAAGCCCCTCAGACCCGTTCATGGGTTAATGTTGCTAGTCTGTCTGCCAAAGGCTATGAATTAGGCTTCGCACCCCTTGTATCTATGGGAAAGAAGTCTGTTGTGCGGTTATCAGATAATGCAAGGTATGCAGGGGATCCCAAATGGAACAATTGCTTGGTCGGCTACTTTGTGGGAAAAAATGTGCCGTTTAAAATCACTGAAACAGCCTTGAAACAAACTTGGGGCTCTCATCTTTCAGAAGTCTTAGCAAATGATGATGGATTTTACTTCTTTATCATCTCGGACAACGAATTTAGGAGGAAAATCCTGGATGAAGGCCACATAACAGTGGCTAGAATCCCTCTGGTTCTGAAGCAATGGCACAAGGATATGGAATTGAAGAAAGATCTCCAATCGTCGGTCCCGGTCTGGATACGATTGAAAAATATCCCATTTGCATATTGGTCGGCCCCAGGCATTAGTGAGATTGCTAGTGCAGTGGGGATGCCTCTTTATGTGGATCCTTTGACCGAAAAAATGAAACGCCTATCATTTGCCAGAGTTTGTGTAGAGATATCGGCAAAGCTGGAAAGATGCGAGGAAGTTGAAGTATGGATGGATGAGAAGGTTTTCTCTGTTCAGGTCCTTTATGAATGGAGACCAAATTCGTGTATGAAGTGTTGTGCATTTGGCCATAACTGCTTGGACAAGGTGAGCCCCAAGCAAACCCCTGTAACCGCGGAACCCTCTACTGTTGCTGCAGGGCCTATTATACCTCATGTGAATGAGAATTCGGATGATCAACTTAATGGTTGGAAACAAGTAACGAACAGGAAGATGAAACATCAGCCGAAACAAAAGGTGGACTCCACTCCTCCAATCTCGACTCTGAAAACTAAGTTATATACTGATCTTCCCCCATCCTCCTCGGCAAATGATGATCAGAATGAGCAAAGCAGGTTGGATGCGACAAATGCAGCTCCGTCAATGGCCCTAGTGGTGCCGAAGTCTGGAGATGCCATGGCAATAATTCCATCTTCTGAGGAAGATTCGGAAGAGGAAGTGAATGCGGTTAGTAGTAACAGTGATGAGGAAGAAGACCTGAATCCTGCTGAGCCGAATCAAGAATCTGACTTGAATGCTCCCTCTAGCCAGCAAAATGTCCCTAAATCTGCAGTGGTTACTCCCTCAAATGTTGGCCAAAAAGGAAACGCAAAGGGCACACCTTCTAACGCCTCTCGCAAAGGGACGAATAGGAGGAAGCCACCCAGACGTTGGTAACACTCCTGTCTGGCTGCTGTTTTTGTTTTTGTTTCTATGTTTATCGATATATGGAATATTAGGGGCCTAGGGAACCCCATTAAGCAAGCGGAAATCAGAAATTTTGTTAGGACTAACAATCTCTGCTGTGTGGGAATTGTTGAGACAAAGATCTCCCATGTTGCTTTTAACTCTGTTACTTCGATTCTTCTTCCGGGTTGGAGTTGGTCTAACAACTATAACCACTCTTATAAGGGGAGAATCTGGGTGGGTTAGAACCCCCGAGAGGTTTCGTTTTTGGTTTATGCCTCCTCGGTTCAAGCTATTCATGGTAGCCTTACATGGCTTGCCTCTAGAAAATCCTTATTTCTTTCGGTTATCTATGCGGAGCACAACTTTGTGTTGAGACGGCTATTATGGGAAGATCTTATCCATACCGGTGGCCTTCTTTCTTCTTCGCCGTGGATCATTGCTGGTGACTTTAATGCTATTCGGGATCCCTCGGATAGGATTGGTGGTTCTAGTGCTTGGATCCCCGCTTTTGATGAGTTTAGAGATTGCCTTGTTCAGTCTGGTTTGGATGATCTTCGGTACACTGGGATATAGGTATACTTGGGCTACTTCTTCAGGGTCCAACCGAAAGCAAAGGAAAATTGATAGGGTATTGGTTAATGGCCAATGGAATGCTGAATTCTCCTTCTCGGAAGCCTCTTTTTTAGCTCCGGGCATCTCGGACCACACTCCGATGGTGGTTAAATTATGCCTATCCCCAAGTCTTCTAAGCCGTTTAAGTTCTTTAACTATTGGATGACTCATCCGGATTTTACCAAGCTGGTTTCAGAAGCGTGGGCCTCTTCTTTCTATGGATCGCCAATGTTTATTCTCTGCGCTAAGCTCCGCCTCCTCAAAAGCAAACTCAAGCAGCTTAATAGGGAATCGTTTTCGGAGATATCTTTGAGAACTGAGGAGGCTAGATGAACTCTTCAACTTACTCAAGATGCTATTCAAGATGATCCTATGAATCCTTTCGTTGTTGAAACTAAAAAGCAACAGATTCAAGCATTTTCAGCTTTAAGGCTCCAAGAGGAATCGTTTTATAGGCAAAAGTCTAGAGTTCGGTGGTTGAAAGACGGGGACCTAAATACTAAATTTTTTCATCAAGTCGTTGTCGCGACCAATTTTTTTTCGGGGTTTGAACCACCTAGGGTTTGGCTGGGCCTCTTCTTTCTATGGATTTAAATATGCAATCTAAATTAATCTAATGACCTAATTCCAATGTTTATTCTTAGCATGCAATGACGCAAAGAATGCCCTAATTCTACATGACATATGCATATGACATTTTTTATTAAAAAAATGCAATCTATCCTAGAAATTACAACTAATTTATCCTAAGACAAATTTTATGAAATTTCAAATGATCTAGCTAAATTAAGATTCTATCTAATTTAAACTAGGGATTAAGTCATATTAAATCTTATCTAAATCTAAAATGCCATTTATCTTAAAAAAGCTCCGCGAAATTAAAGCTAACACATAATTAACATGCAATTCAAATAAAAAACTAACAACCTAAATGAATGCACTTTCTTTTTGGATTTTTTTATTTAAAAATTCATAATAAGATTGCAATCCTAAATATGCAAGATGACAACAAATATAATCCTAATTAAGATTTTTTTGATTTTTTATTTTTACGAAAATAAGATTTGACTCAATCAATTTGACGATAGCAAATCAAACAAAAGATAAGATTGATATTCAAAAATTGACGAACCATATCTCGCGCATGAGATCGGGTTGACCAATCAAAAGCAAACTCAGGATATTGTCGTGGGTCGGTATGGGCTTTAATAGGGAATCATTTTCGGAGATATCTTTGAGAACTCGAGGAGGCTAGACGAACTCTTCAACTTACTCAAGATGCTATTCAAGATGATCCTATGAATCCTTTCGTTGTTGAAATTGAAAAGCAAGGTCAAGAGCGGCAAAGTGGTGATTCAAACATTTTCAGCTTTAAGGCTCCAAGAAATCACCCCTTTTCCTTCCGGAATCGTTTTTATATGCAAAGGCAAAAAAACCCAATTTTCTTAAATCTTATTTCAAATCGCAATTCGGTGATTGAAAATATGAACCTAAATGGACCTAAATACTAAATTTTTAAATATCAAAATTTAGTCGTGAATAGGAGGTACCTCCAAAATAGAATCATCTCCTTAACCAATGGGGATGTCACCACCTCCGACCCGGCGGAAGTTCAAAAGATGTTCGTCGATCACTTTCGTGATCTTTTGGCTGCTCCCCCTTCTTTGTCTTGTCCAGTGAAGGAGGAGATTCAAGATGTTCTTAATCACTCCCTGGATGCGGAACAGGTTTGTTTTCTATCTAGGCCTATTACGGATATGGAAATCAAGGAAACTCTTTTCTCTCTTGCGGTAGGAAAAGCCCCTGGTCCTGATGGATTTAATGTTGAATTTTTCAAGCATTCTTGGGATATTGTTGGTACTTCGGTAATATCAGCAGTTAGGGATTTCTTTGAAACAGGCGAGCTACTGAAACAAATTAATGCTACCATTCTTGTTTTAGTGCCCAAAATCCCTAATGCTTCAACTGTCCATGACTTTTGGCCAATTGCTTGTTGCAACACTATATATAAATGCATCACCAAGCTCATTGCAAATCGGATGACTCATGTGCTGCCTAGCATCATTAGTTCGACCCAAAATGCTTTCGTCAAGGGGAGACACATTAGTGATAATATTTTGCTAGCCCAAGAACTTTTCAGTGGCTTCCACCATGACCCCTATCGGGCCAAATGTGCTATTAAAGTGGACTTTTGGAAAGCGTATGACACGGTGAGATGGGATTTCATTGAAGTATGCATGCAGGCTTTCGGTTTCCCTCAGAGTTTTATTGATCGAATTATGGCTTGCATAAAAACCCCTAAATTTTCCATATCCTTGAATGGTGACCTCCATGGCTTTTTCGCAAGTGGGAGAGGTATTCGTCAAGGAGATCCGATGTCGCCATATATATTTACCTTAGTAATGGAAGTTTTTACCGGTTTGTTGGATATCCAAACCAGCCACCCCTCGTTTCGGTTTTTTTGGCGGTGTAAATCTTCCAGGCTTTCCCATCTATTTTTTGCCGATGATGTGCTCTTATTCTCGGAAGCAAGCACTACCTCTGTGGAACTGTTGAAGGCTGGGATTGACTCCTTTTCTAATTGGAGCGGTTTGGCGCCGAACGTGAGCAAGAGTGAGATATATCTATCCGGTGGATCGCCTACTTTGCGCAATGACATCTTGAACAAGCTAGGTTTTCAGGTTGGTACCCTTCCCTTTCGGTATCTTGGAGTCCCTGTTATTTCCTCGAGATTAGCAAAGGCGGATTGTGTGGCTTTGGTAAATACAATTACAGCTCGACTCCAATCTTGGACGCACAGATTTTTGTCGCTTGCCGGTAGAATCCAGCTTATAAAATCGGTTCTCCACTCTATTCAAGTATATTGGGCGAGTGTTTTCTTTTTGCCGTGTGCTGTGCTAGATCGTATTGAAAGAATCTTTCGCCAATTTCTTTGGAAAGGACCAGCTATGGGTCCGGGGGGGGCCAAAGTCTCCTGGAGTGATGTATGTTTGCCAAGGAAGGAAGGTGGACTTGGAATTCGGTCGTTAAAGGAGAACAACATAGCCTCGATGCTTAAACACATTTGGATTCTCTTCTCAGATAAAGAATCACTTTGGTGCAAGTGGATTCACTCCATTTTCCTAAACCGCAAGAACTTTTGGGTGGTCCCTATTCCGACTCATTGTTCTTGGGCTTGGAAAAAGCTCCTCCGTCTTCGGGACTTATATCAACAACAATTTAGATGGAAAATTGGCAATGGTCGAACTGCTTCCTTCTGGTTTGATCCGTGGCACATCAATGGTCCTCTTTATAAGGTATTTTCCGACCAGGATATTTATCGTTCGGGCATATCTCGGGGTACTTCCGTAACTGACGCCTTCTCATCTCCGATGGGCTGGTATGTTATTAACATCTTGGCTGGATGGTGGGATCCTCTTCCTACCTTCAACCAGAGTGAAGACCGAATCCAGTGGATTCATCATCCCTCGGGCTGCTTCTCTTCAGCCTCTGCTTGGGATCTTTTGAGACCTAGAGGCAACGTTGTTCCTTGGTCTTCTTTCGTTTGGAGTTCTACTATGCCGCCTAGATACCAGACTCATTTGTGGCTTATCACCCGCAAGAGGTTGCCGACCCAGGTTCTACTTGCTTCGGTTGGTAGGCTCTCTTCAGTTACTTGTCCCTTCTGTTCATGCAGGCCGAATTCAGTACATCACTTATTTTTTGCTTATCATGTCCCTGGTAATCTAGCTACCTATTGGGCGGCTAAATTTAATATTTCTTGGCGCAACAAAGTGTGGCTTGAGAACTTGGACTGGGCGGCTAGACGCTTCTCGGACAAAAACTTCTATGATGTGTTGGCCCGGTTTAGTTATGGAGCTCTTTGCTATATTATTTGGAAGGAGCGTAACAATATCATCTTCCGTAATCAGACTCTATCCATCCCGGCAATGAGGATACATCTCCAGAAAGCAGTTAAGGATAAATCGTCGACCCTGAAGAATGTTGTGGATAATCCTAAGAACAGAAGGCTGCAACGAAGCTGGGACTTGAGTCCGTCTATCTTTCGTTGATAGAGGGTTTTTAGTTTTGGCTTGGTCTTTTGTTTCTTAGTTCGTTTGTTTTTTTAGAACTTGGCACCCTTACACTCTCCCGCGAATTAGGTCCTTTTGAGTGTTCGTTTTGGTGGTGCCAGGCTTTTCTTGTACTTTGTGCAAAGTCTTATCAATACAAATCTTACCTTACCAAAAAAAAAAAAAATTTATGAATATATGAATATGTTTGATAATTGCAAAAAATTTCTATTCTAAGAATAGAAATGCGTTTGGTAAACTTATAAAATTTTATTATTTCTTTTAATTTTTCAATATTTTTATTATATTTTTCATTTTTTTCATTTTTATTTTTTATTTTTTATTTTTATTTCCCCTTCTTCCTCCTTTGTGGCCGCTTGTCAGCCATGGTGGCAGTTGGCGATCGGTTGGGCGAGGTCTGGCAAGCTCGCCGGAGCCTCATCAGGCCACTGGCAAGGCTTGACCTCACCCAAGCGGGGCGAGGTCGGCCTCCCCTAGCCTCCGGCGAGGCCTAGCCTCATGTCGGTCGGCTATGCTCGAGCTTGCCCAAATCTAGCGAGGCCGAGTTTGCATAGCCACCGATGAGGCTTGGCCTTGTCGGGCCACCATTGGGCGACATCGACCTGGCGGTGGCCTGACAAGGCCAAGCCTCGCCTGTGGCTGGGAGAGCTCGGCCTCACCAGGGGTCGGCAACACTCTGGCGAGGCCGCTGGCCAAAAGGAAGAAGAAGGAAAGAAAAGAGAAGAAGAAAAAAGAGAAGAAAAAAGAAGAGAGAGAAAAAAAATTTCTCGGAATTGTTCTTGGGAACAAGAAATTACGTTTTTCTACTTTTTGTTTATGTTCCAAATTTGTTCCCGAGAACAAAAAATCTATTTTTTTTTTTGTTCATGTGAATAAAAATTTTACTAAACATGTTTCTGTTCTTTTTTTGTTCCCCGAAACAAAAGAACAGAAATTGTTGTTCCAGGGAACAAAAACACTTTTTAACAAACAGGCCCTTATTTTCTATAGATGTCAACTAAAGCTCAAGCCTTGCCAAAGGAATGAGCCTAGTTATCATGTTTGTCGGATTCTCTATTATTGTGATCTACTTCACTATGATCATACCTTATGACATCTTGGATGAGTTGCTACTTATTTGTTCATGATAAACTAAACTACAAGGGAGCACACCTTGGTTGTCATAGTATACATCAACACATTTTTACTCCAACCAAACTCTGAAAGAAAATCTCTTAGCCATATCTTCTCATTCTTTTGCTATAAATGTTAGCGCCATGTACTCTACTCTAGTCGAAAACAAGACAACATGGTCTTGTAAGGACCCTTTCAACTCACTATATCACTTGATAACATAAATATGTACCTTGTTAAAGACATGTACTCAAAACCAAACCCACAATTATAATTGAAGTTCAATTGGCCAAATTGAAGCTCAATTATTTAAATTGGATTTTAGTCTAAAATGGGCCAAATCAAATTGCACTAATCAGATCAATCCTGACAAATTACGTGGGAATGAAGTTTCCTCTCACCTATGTTAGAGTTTCCTCTCACGATATGCTCGAGCTCTTCCTCCTCTGTAATTTCTTCTTTCCTTTCGTGCTCAATCAACACTTCCCGTTCGGTTTCATTCTTTCCTTCTAATCTCCATCGCTCTCCAGCCGATACCTCCTTTTCCTTTCAGTAATCTTTCCTATCCATCGGATTGGCTTGCATGTGAAGTTTTCTGGGTCAACTGAATCATCGAGGCCTTCTTTCTCCCGTCTCGAGTTTTTCCCATTTCCTTATGGCTTTAGTTCATCTTGTCTGGGTTGAATTTGCCTGTATAGCGCCGTCGGTCTTCAATTATGGACATGCAACACCTGGGTCTTAATGCTGCACAGGGTTTCGCACCTTTGTAAGTTTTATGGCAACGGAAGAGAACGACAACTCCTTGCGCATTGCTGTGCTGTGTCAAAGACTGGGACGACTATGCTCAGAACAAGAATTGGAAGTTTGGGATGATGTACCTTCCACAGACAAGCTGAAAGAGTGTCGCCTCATCCTGGTGGGTAATATTTTTACCAATCCTGCTGTCAATCTTCCTGCTTTCCAAATTGCAATGAAGAAAGTGTGGCATTTAGACTAGGTTGATATTTCCTTTTGTGATGGTGGCTTGTATATAGTCAAATTTCGCTCAGAAATGGAAAAACAAAGAGTACTTGTTGGGAGTCTGTGGCTGTTCTCAAGACATTTGTTTCATTTCCAACCATGGCAACCTAATACGCCATTACACTGCTATAAGTTCTCCCACTATGCCTTATGGATGCATGTCATAGGATTACCTCTGGAGTGGAACACAGAACACATCTTGCGTAGGGCAGTTAAGCAGGTAGGTCGTGTAATTGAAGTCAAACCAGATACTTTTGGGAGGGTCCGGATAGAACTTGATTTGAAAGAACCTTTAAGGACGGAGAAGCTAATTCTTATAGAAGGGAAGACATTATGATTAGATTTTCGCTATGAGCGACTCTCACATTTCTGCTATTCGTGCGGGAAGCTAGGACACTATGCGACAGCTTGTAAATAATATCCTTATGAGGAAGATAAACACGATGGTTTATCGAAACTGGCCTATGGTCACTGGTTGTGCGTGGAGGTTCGACAACATAGCCCGTATTGGGACACGTTCTATAATCCACAGGAACCTATGGAGCAGATGGATGAAGCTATACCTAAAACCCCCCTGCCATGCATTGCCAATCCTAGCCCTGCCTCCCATTGTGCCAGATTCAGTAGCTCCAGCAACAACCCCCGTCATCCCCTCAAGATCCTCCTCTATGATGGAAATAGTCAATCCAGCTCCAAGGACTACTGACCTGGTACCTGCAATGGCAAAATTGAAGAGTGTTCAGACTCCTTCCTTAGAGATTCCTAAGCAAAACAAGCCAAAAATTGTGAAAACGAATAATGCTACGGGATCAAGCAAGAAACAAAAGAGATACTCCCCGTATGATACTAGAGCTGGCTACTCATCAGATCTAGATGAGACTCAACTCATGGACACCCCTGTTTATGCTGCAAATGAGACAGCACATTGGGCATTGGCGGCTGGCCCCAAACAGCCACTGCATCTCAAATGAAACTCCTAAGTTGGAACTGTCAGGGGTTGGGCAACCCCCTGACAGTTCAAGCCCTAAAGGCCGTTTTGGCCAAAGAAAAGCCCGAAATACTAGACAAGAGCTTTGGGATAGAATCAAGGATATCAGTGTTGTACATACCTTTCCTTGGGTGTGCGTGGGGGACTTTAATGAGATCCTCCACCCCTGGGAAAAAGTGGGCAAGAGACCAGCTATATACTCTCGCCTAACATCATTTCGAGCGGTGATTAGTGCTTGCTCTTTACTAGAGTTGGAAAGCAAAGGGTGCGAATTTACTTGGTCTAATAATAGAACAGGGGTTGACCTAGTAAATGAGAGATTGGATCGAGTCTTTTTCTCTTTGGAATGGCGATTGTTGTATCCTACTGCCGAAGTGCTAGCCATTCCTACTTTAGGTTCAGATCACTGCCCTCTTTTGCTAAACACATCTTCAAGGCCTGTCAAGCGAAAGAAGACTTTTACTTATGAAGCTTTCTGGAATCAAGATCAATAGTGCAAAGAAGTAATTCAAAATTCGTGGAATATATCTAATGCAGACAAAGCCACTCTGGTATCAAAATTGCAGGCAGTTTCCCACGAATTAGCAAGCTGGAGTAAATCAAAGTTTAGTAACGGTCATCTTCATATACTTCATTTACAACATTAGCTACAGACTATCATGAATAGAAAATATTATCAAAGTGATGATAAAGAGCTGGCCCATTCAATCCGAGAAGAAATTCAACAGACCTGGCATTAAGAAGAGCAATTCTGGGCTATGCGTTCTCGCATCAACTAGCTGCGGTGGGGGGATAAAAATTCAAAATTTTTCCATGCCAGCACTGTACAACAAGGACAAAGAAACATAATCTGTATGTTAAAAGATGAACTCTAGCACTGGATAAGGGAGCCAGAACAATTAAAGGAGCTGATGTTGGGTTTCTTTTCCAATTTATATAAGTCAGTCGGCTATCGTGACTTTGGCCCCTTTTTAAACCAATACCCTGAAGTTGTAACTACAGACATAAATGATCATCTCGCGAGAACAAGAATGGAAGAGGAGGTATACCGCTACTTTTCAGTCGGGTGCTTCAAAGGCTCCAGGGCCCGATGGTCTTAATGGCCTCTTCTTTCAACAGCACTGGGAAATTATCAAAGCAGATGTCATCAAAACAGTTCGAGACTTCTTCACTTCAGGTATCATGCCTCATTCTCTGAACAGAGCGATAATTGCGTTGGTTCCTAAGGTTCATCATCTAGAAAGTATTGATCAGTACAGACCAATAAGTCTTTGTAATTTCGCTTATAAAATCATTTCCAAAGTTATGGCCAATAGACTTAAACTTTGGCTTCCTAACTTGATATCCAAAGAACATGCAACATTTATTAAGGACAGGCAGATACAAGACAACATAATGGTGGTCCAAGAAGTGCTTCATCAGTTTAAAGTGTGAAAGAACAAGAAAAAGTTCAATCTTCTTTTAAAAACCGATATGCAAAAAGCGTATGATAGGATCGAATGGGATTTCCTCCAAGCCTACATGTTGCAGTTGGGTTTCAATGACAGATGGGTAAAGTTGGTAATGGCTTGCATTACAACGACCTCCCTAAGTGTTCATTTCAATGGGGAATAGCTTGCTTATTTCCAACCATCTCGAGGACTTAGACAAGGTGACCCCTTATCCCCATATATTTTTATTTTACTCGCAAATGCGCTCTCAACTCTCATTACTCAAGCTGTGGAAATGGGTCATTTACAAGGAATTAAGTTCAATAGAGCCTGCCCCACTTTATCCCATTTATTCTTCGCTAATGACTTTGTTTTCTTCCTAAAAGCAACAGTCTCTAAATGCCAAAATCTTGCAAATATTATAAACCAGTATTGTTTAGCTACGGGTTAGATTATAAATAGGAATAAGTCTGGTTTGTACTTCAGCAAAAACTGCCCGTTGTCTCTACAACAAAATTTAGCAAGTGAATTTAGAATGCCTGTGATGAATCGTTATGGGAAGTACCTAGGAATCCCTTCAAACTGAGGGTGATCGAAAAGGGAGATGTTTTCCTGGATTTTGGCTAAGGTAAATGCCAAATTAGATGGCTGGAAGGAACGACTATTATCGAAGAGTGGCAAGGAAATCCTTTTGAAATAAGTTATACAGGCATTACCTCAGTATGCCATGTCGATCTTCAAGCTCCCCCTGTCATTATGCATATTAATAGAATAAAAGATATCGGTGTTTTGGTGGAGCAATAATAATGGCAAAACAGGAATTCATTGGCGAAATTGGACATCTTTAAAACTCTCAAAAGACTCTGGAGGAATGGGATTCAGAGACCTTGTCAGTTTCAACAAAGCAATGCTTGGTAAGCAAGCCTGGCGTCTGTTTCAACAACCTAATGCTCTATGGAGTCAGCTTTTCAAGGGATTGTATTTCAGGAATTCATCATTTTAGTGTGCACAAGCAGGAAATCATCCTTCATGGGGGTGGCAGAGTATTTTAAAATGAAGAGAAACCATTATTCCATGACTTCGATGGTTAGTTGGGGATGGCTCCCAAATTAATATAAGAGAAGACAATTGGCTACCTATGGGTACATTAGGAGGCACATCTGCTCATGGCGAACCGGTTTTAGTGGTTGATCTCATTGATAACTCACATCACACGTGGAATTCAACTCTTATCTCCAATCTATTTGACTCTCAGGTCAGTGAAGAGATTTTAAAAATTCCTATTAACCATTTACTTCTTTCTGACCAACTGGTAAGCAGTTACCATCTTTTGTCTTCACAACTAAATACCCAACTCACTGTGGCTTCAACTTCTTATCAAAACCCCATTAAGTTATGGTGAAAGATTTGGCATATGAAAACTGCTCCTAAAATTCGAGTGTTGATGTGGTTAGCTTGTCAGAATGCCCTTGCTACTAAAGCAAACCTTTTTCACAGACATATCTCACCCATTCCCGTCTGCAGCCTATGCACTCAAAACATGCCAGAGACTGTAGAACATCTATTTTTCTTTTGCACGTGGACTAGCAAGATATGGACTCATCCTTAGATCAGGGTGCATATCTTACCTACTTCAGTGCAGCGTTTTGATGCTTGGGTCGCAACCAGAGCCACTAATTCGAAGGCCTTCCATGAATTTGAGGTGCTCGCCAATTTGTTGTGGTAGATTTGGCGTCGGCGAAACAATTTCATCTTCAGAAACCAGAGTCCAGACCCCATCCAAGCAGTGGAGGATGCCCTTGCACAAAGCCGAATCTATAAGGTTGTCGACCCAAATCCTCATCGCTTTCCACTCTCATCCCTCAGCCCAGATCAGTGATGGAAACCTCCTGACAAAGGCAGTATAAAATGCAATATCGATGGTGCTTTTCAGTCAGAGGGTTTGGAAGGCTCAATGGCTTGTATTTATAGAAATCACAAAGGAATTCTCACTGATGTTTTTACTTGAAGCTTTTCAGCTCAATTAGCTTTTCCAAGCGGAGCTTTATGCTCTGATTTTGTCAATTCAACATCTGATCCAGCATGGGCTTCACCAGGAACGACTGATAGTGGAATCGGCCTGCCTACAGTTGGTGGAGATGGTTGCGGAGAAGAAGCCACCGCCATGGACAGAACACCACCTTTTTGCTGAAGTCGAAGAACTGCTATCCCGGTGCCCTAATCTCTCTCTCAAGCATTGTCGTAGACAAGCTAATGCAGCTGCAGATAAGGCTGCAAAAGCCCACCGGAATCACAGCCATGTCCGCAATTAGATCCTTTACCCTCCTTTAATGTTGCAAGATATAGTGTACGGTGATGCTTTAGCATCTGGATGTTTATTTTCTCTAATTTAATATTTCAGCAGTTTCAACCAAAAAAAAAATCAGATCAATCCTTGAAGATTTTGTTGATCATCCATTGGCTAAAGTGACCAAATCAAATCCAATTGGGGGTGATTTTGTCAAAATTAATTTTAGATTGAAGTTGCCTTTAATGGATTGGACTCACTTTTGGTCGGGACCACTGATCATGATCAAAATTGAAGCTTTTTCTTCTTAGGATCGGAATTTTGAAATTGGTTTGAAAATTGGATGTGGAATGACCTTTAGATAAAATATAGTAAAAAAATTTCTACAAAAAAACAACTAGAACCTAAGTAATTTTGTTTGAATCAAAATCCAAAAATTCATAAAGATATGTTCTTGATAGATTATATGAAATTTTTTATGCTAAAATCAAATTAAGGTAAAAAGAAGATGTTTTGAGGGTTTTGAATTTTTTCAATTTTTTAGTTGAATTGTTGACCAAAAGTCAACATTTTAATGGTTAGTCACTAAAATGTCAATTAAGTGTTTAAACTTTGATTTTTTTTTTTAAGATTAACAATGCATAATTGAAATTGAGATTGTTTTGGGCTATTCATGACTCGACATTGACTTTTTGGTCAAAGGTTGTTAGAAAAGTTAACTTACAAGTCAACGCTTTAACATTTTGAGATCAAGATTGCAATGAAGTGAAAATGAGATGCCAATGCAAGAAAATATATTAAATGACTCTTTTTGTTTGAGAAATGGGCTCTGTTGCAATCAAAAACTATAATTTCAAGATTTTACTTATTAACGACGTGTTGGTTAAAAATCAGCCATCAACAATAATTTATGTTCTCTCAAGAATTATAGCAAGTAATAAAGCAATAATGGTCAGAGTATAAATGATGAGTCACTGTAAATATTCGTCTTTTGAAGAAAAATGGAAATAAGCCTATAGATGACTTGTCTTGGACAAAAGACATGTAATGCAAGTACAGTTCGCTCTGAATGTATCAGAGCAATAAGAGCTATGTATTGCTAGTTCATGTTCCTCTTTTACAAACTTAATTTTCAAACTTCAGAGTAGAAAAAGATAACATCAGAGCAAAAAATTATCAAAATGACAATTGATATAAACTCTATATGCATGAATTTTTCTACAACGCTATTGGAATTAAAGTATCAAAGCATCACCGTGTTAATAACTTGTAGACACACTTGTCATTACATATGAAATTTGAGCAACAATACGTGTGTATTAGAGTTCATGATTCCATATTTAGGACACATTTATTTTTCTTACTTCCTTTCTCTCGCGAACACATATGCATGTCATATGTCCAAATCACCCCTTTTTTGTCATTTACTTTCAATGTCTCGCAAGGTCCACCGTTCAAACAATCATGACTTTCCATAAATCGTAAACAATCTGAATTTATGGTAAAATCCTTTTATATCCCTTTTTTAGGAAATTGCCTCTACAATTTTTCGTAATTTGGAAACTTAAAAACCCCATCAATTAGTAATTTTTCTCGTACATCGTAATTTTCCTTGACGATAAGTAATATTGGTAATCCTATAGTCCATAATTTTCCTTATGTGGTTTATTTCTTTTTTAAATTCATCCAATGGTAGGAATTTTTTTTTCTTTTGAACCATCAATCTCCATTACTTATGGGACCGGCCTTGCAAATTGCTGGACTGAACTACAAATTTTCGACAACACATTAGTAAGGTCGTGTGAAAATTTTAATAGAGTGAATAAGGCTGTATCAGTAGATAGAAGCAAAAAAATAAAAATAAAAATAAAAAGTTGGAAAGCTAAATAAAAGAAAAAAAAAGGACAAAAACTTGGTGTACGGCACAGAACCTATAATGACTTAACTTTCTCTACCAATACAAAATTTCAGTTTAATTCTGAACGGATTCATTAGAAATTGCACCGGTAACGAAATGCTTCCAAGGTAGCTATTGCTCTCGTAACAGTTCAAACTAATTGAAAGCTTCCACAACCTTCACGTAAAGCACTGCGTCGAGAAGCAAATGCCCTAGCCAACTGGGCCGTCAAGGCCCATGGAAGAGGGTCTATTTCACCTAATTGGATCATCTCTCCTCCTCAAGTCATGATGGATATGCTTTGTAATGAAGCCTTAGTTCAAGGTTGTTCCCATTTTCCTACGTGAAGTTTATTATCAATATATTATCTTTTCCAATAAATAAAAAAAACTAATTGAAAGTGTCAATCTGTCCTCATTAATTAACAAAGTTTGAGCTATCTCTCAAAATTACATGTATATTACCATTTAATTATGAATATCTTTGATTGATATGTTTTTTTAGATAGCCATCTAATAAACATCTTTTTGTTCAATGTATACATTAAGGGCGCATTTGATAATGTTTCTGTTCCCGGAAACAATGATTAAAATGATTCTTTTTTATTATATTCTCAGGAACAATTTCTAAGTATTTTAAGGGTTTGTTTGTTAATTTGCCAAATAATGAAAATTTCTTTTATTCTGTTCCCGAGAGTAGATTTGAAACAGAAATGCTTTTTGTAAAAAATTTGTTCCCGGAAACAAATTTCTATTTTTTTGTTCTTGGAAGTAGATTTGAAATAGAATTGAGAAGTAAAAAAAAGTTGATTCTTTGTTCTTGAAAACAATTCTAGAATCAAGCACCTATTTTCTCTCTTTTCTTTTCTTTTTTCTTATTCTTCTTCCCTATTTCTTTTTCTTCAACTGCTGCCGCCATTGCCGTCCACTGCCATCTGCCGTCCGTCGCCCACCACTACTGGTCGCTAGGTTGAGCCTCACCGGTGGCTTGGCAGGCCTCGCTAGGGCCACCCCGGACGCTCATTAGGAAAATGCAAATCAGTTTAGCCTAAAGGACTTTAGACAAATGCAAATGCCGTTTGGTAAACTATGTTTTAAAAAGCAACTTTGAGAGAAATGTCGTTTGGTAGAAAACATATTTGAAAAGCTCTTTAGGTGATTAATATAAGTTTTTTTTTTTTTTATTTGTTTAAAATTGTAAAAAATAACATTAGCAACTTTTTAAATATAAATTTTGACAATAATACTAAAAAAAAATCAAACACATATATAATTTTAAAAAAGAAATAGATCAAAGCCTTAATCGGAATTTTTTAATTTATATTCACTTAAAATTGGAAAAAATGATGTATGTAACTTTTTAAATATAAATTTTCGCAATAATGCTAAAAAAATCAACTACATATTTTTAATTCTCGTGATTTTATTTAAATCATTTATTTTCCTGTTCTTATACATCATTCTCCTTTTAGAGAAATCTCTCTACTTTCATATAGATCTGTTAATCTCTATACTTCCTTGTTCTCTCATATAGTACTCCGATCCTAACCCCTTTATGGTATCAGAGCCACTAACCCCTTTATGGTATCAGAGCCAGAACGAAAGTATAGATAGTCTTTGTAAAAACATACTCTCAGATCGAGAGCCATTCGTTGGCATCCTTCTTGTTTCTACAGAGTGGTCCGGCCGTAAGTCCCCGAGTGGCTGTTAGACCGTTGGTTTAACTCTGTAATGGTTCAAGAAGGAATAGTTCCGATCTTAAGTATGAGTTTACATAGAAGATCTACATCTTCCTCTAGTTCTTTATCACAAATGGACTCGGATCCAAGTCCTATACATAGAAAAGAAGTAAGAATAGAAGATTTCAACAAATCTATAGAAAATTGGGAAATTCCTAAAATACAGCTTAAAGAAATATACAAGCAATCAAAATTGAAGTTTTTCAAAAATCAGACTATGTCATAACTCAAAGAAAGAGATGTTCCTCTTTCTAATTCTTATGAAAAATACATCTTTTGAACAAAGAGTCCATTCAAAAGCATAAACAAAAATACAACTACATTCATATAGGACTAGTCCAAGTAGGAGTCAAACCTCTTACTAAAGAAGGCCTTAATACTTCCATTCTCTTAGTCTTACATAATGCACGTCTTTTAAACTACGATGAATCCATTCTCGGTCTTTGTAGAGACAAGTCTCGCAAAGGACCCATACATTTTGACTGTTATCCTAATTTTTCCGTATCCCTCAAAGATAAGAACATCCTTAGAGCCCTAACACTCCAAATCAAAACCCATAATTACAAAGTGGCAGATGGTTCTATTCCTTTAGCCCTTGTTTATAGAATTCATTATAAAGCCATGTCCTCAGCCTTTGGAGAAAATGCTTTCAAACATAGTCCCCGAGGAGAAACACTTCTCCTCCAAACCGACATTTCTAGAGCTAATACAACAATTCCTAGGTCTATTAATTGGAACCAAGTTACTTTACGTAACAATGGGAATTAGAAAACCAAATTCCCAACAAGTTGTTCAAAATACAGATCCGACTAATGTCATTCAACATCCAAAAGGAAGAGTGACCATTAGATTTCCTAGAAGATCTTTCAATTCAAGATCTAGTCCTTCTTTTCATAATTCTTATACAAGATCCATAGATCTTAATCCTAATCTTCCTCCTATAATCACCATTCCTCCTAGTACGCATAGAAACACTCCTCCTCCTAGTATACATAGAGATACTCCCACACACAATACAACACATTTACCTCCGTCCACCAGTAGAATTAATCAAGAGACACCTCCTGAACCAGAAATTAGTGGTTTAGATAATAGATCAGGGATTTCTTGGCCAGTTTATCAACAAAACCAGCCTGAACCAGTTGTTTGTATTGTGAGGTTTGAAAAGCCAATTTTTGGAAATATGTTTTTGCAAATTTGATTGGATCTTCATCGAAGAATCCGTCTTCCATAGTCAATATTTTTGAAAAGATGTTTTGGGGAAAAATTTTGATCTTTGAGAAAGAGGGTTGCACGAGGCCTAATAACCACCTCACTCGAAATTCTTTTGTATTCCGCTTGTTTTTGTGTAGCAAGCGGGAAGGATTGTTACTTACCTCTATGGCACTTTGGATGGCTCTTTCTTTACGTTTTGTAAAGACTGGGCAAGTAACAATATTGTTTCTTTTGGTAGTATGTTGGCTAGCCGATTAAGGGCTAGCATGGGTTACATTGATATGGGTTCTGTTGTCAAAGGTGTTTGCTTTGTAAGAATGTTTGGTTGTTTTCTGCCATTTGGAGCCATGTCTTGACGGATGTTAAGCCTTGACATGAAATCAAGATTTTGGCAAATACAAATTAGTGATAAGGATAAATACAAGACAGCCTTTAAAGTCCTTTTGGCCAATATGAATGGAATGTTATGCTATTCGGCCTCAAAATGCCCCTTCGTAATTCCAAAGAATTATGAATGAGATTTTCAATCCATATTCAGAATACATCATAGTTTATATAGATAATGTTCTAGTATTTTCTTCCAATATAGAACAACATTTCAAACATTTATCTACTTTCATAAAAATAATAATACAAAATGGTCTTGTAGTTTCTCCTACTAAAATTGCACTCTTCAAAACAAAGATTAGATTTTTAGGCCATTATATTCATTTAAATACTATAACCCCCATTGAAAGATCAATCTCTTTTACCGATAAATTCCCTGATGAGATTAAAGACAAAACTCAATTACAAAGGTTTTCGGGTAGTCTCAATTATATTTTAGATTTCTTTCCCAATATAAATATCCTTTGTAAACCTTTACACCAAAGGTTACGTAAGGATCCTCCACCCGGACCTCTGTCCATACGGACATTGTCAAACAAATCAAAATGCATGTAAAAGATATACCATGCTTACATCTTGCTGACCCTTCCACTTTCAAAATAGTTGAAACAGATGCCTCAATTAGGATATGGTGGTATTCTCAAACAAGTCAATAACAACAAAGAACAAGTTGTTCGGTTCATTTCAAAACATTGGAATTCCACTCAACAAAATTATTCGACAATCAAAAAGAAATACTTGCTATAGTTCTATCTATATCAAAATTCCAAGGAGATTTATTAAATCAAAATTCCTCTTGAGAATTGATTGCAAATCAACCAAAGACGTTTTACAAAAAGACGTTTTAAACATTGCATCAAAACAAATTTTTGCCGATGGCAAGCCATACTTTCAAGATTTGATTTTGACATTGAATTTATAAATGGTTCTTCAAATTCATTACCTGATTTTCTCACAAGAGAATTTTTACAGGGGATACAATAATGCCAAGATCCAAAAAATAATCGGCAAGGTTCACTCACTTTGCTGATAAAAACAATACATAAAATATCCTTTATTCCACTATATCCATCGAAAGTCATACACCCCACACCGGGAGCCTCACCCCATACACCCAGAAAATTCCAAACCGGACTTACCCAAAGCCTGCCATACTCCTCCTCATATACATATTGGGACTACCAACAAGCTTGGTGGAACGTCTTTTCTGAGACAGAATACAAATTTCTAACACTCCTGGTTATTATTCTTCAAAGACAACTTCCCAAGACAAAGTTTACCAAATGGTTTGACTCCCGGTGGGATCTCTTTGGTCCTTTGGACATAATATTACACCCCACGGTCAAACAAGGATACAAGATTTTCAGTGAACAATTCATACCAACACCTCATGATATAAGGTTCCCATGCCTTATGCATTTCTTTATAATATTCAGAATTTCTTGGGTAACAGCCTGGGAATTTGAATACAATACATCCAATAAACCAGGTGTACCAGTACTTGTCCGAAAATACAAAACAAAATGGTGGGATGGATTCAGATTTCTTGATCAAGGATCCGAAGCTGCGGTTAAAATATGGCTAAATAGCCAGAAAACACAAATAATCGCATCCCCATCAAATACATCGTTCTTACAGAAAAATCCATGGCAAGTGCAAAGACTCGCCGCAGTCCGCACGTAGAGGAATACCAGTAACATCCTCGGGACAATGCTACCGGAAGCGAAGAATCACAATGTGGATCTTCCAAATCTCAAAACAGTCAATACGGATCCTCCCAATCACATCACAGTGGAAACACTAATGAAGACGATTGCTACGGGATCAATCTAGACAGAGATTAACTCAAGACATCACATGCCAACACTATTACGAACGGCGCAAAGGCTATACACCGTAGCGTAATAGACATACACTGTTCATACACTGTTCACTATTCACTATTCACTTTACATCGTTCACTCGCATCGTTCACTTTACACTTTCAGCACTGTAGCACCCACTATAAATACACCCTCTCAACATAGAAGAAGGGGCTCGAAATTTTCCACATTTCTCTCTTCTTCTTCTTCTCTCTCTCTCTCTCACTTGTAACCCATTACCCTCTCCATCTCCATCCTCATCTCTTCCATCTCCAAGCTCTCTTACCTTGTATTCCCTGGTTTCAAAGTAAGTTAGTTTTCACATACATAGTTTTATACAGGGTTACCAACTTACATGATAGTTGGTTAACCATTTCTTGTAATACACATCAATACTCCCTGGAGTGCGGATTACCGCCCTAGTGGATGACTTGATGTTTTAAGTTTCTGCATCTTTCAATACATGTAATTTCAGCTTTTCAGCTTTATTTAATACAAGTTCAGACCACCTTCATGGTTGGTTTTTGTTTATGCATACTCTTACTTTATATATTATATATTGCTTTCTGTCTTTACATTATTTTTAATTCTCGTGATTTTATTTAAATCATTTATTTTCCTGTTCTTATACATCATTCTCTTTTTAGAGAAATCTCTCTACTTTCATATAGATCTGTTAATCTCTATACTTCCGGCCAGTTTATCAACAAAACCAGCCTGAACCAGTCCTAAAAAGTACAGACTCCCCTCATCATTCCCCTACTTATTCTCAGATGATAGATGCTGAGCTTAATGTTTTAGAAAAACATTTTGAACCAAACAAAACTTTTCTTAATAAAGAATTTAATTCTAAAGACAACAAACAAATCGAGAGAATGGTTCTTCAAAACCTTTGCTGACAAAGCAAAGACGTCAAACAAAATATTACGACTACATATACGAATATGAAGTCCATATATTCTTCTTTGATTGGTTAGAAGAACAATTCCTTGAACCAAAAGAAATACTTGTTTTAGATCATCATTATAAGTGGAAACTTGATAATGGTGAAACCATAGAATCCAATCATCCACCCCTTAGAAGAATAAAAATACTGGTATATATATATATATATGTATATATAATAAAAAAAAATTTAAAAAAGACTAAATCCTTGTTCAATTTTTTTAAATTTTTATTTGTTTAAAATTGAAAAAATAATGTATGCAACTTTTTAAATATAAATTGAAAATAATGCTAAAAAGTCAAATACATACATATTTGAAAAAAAAAAAGACCAAATCCTTCGTCGGAATTTTTTAATTTTTATTTGTGTAAAATTGAAAAAAAATAATGCATGCAACTTTTTAAATATAATTTTGACAATAATACTAAAAAAATCAAATATATAAATATTTTTTAAAGACCAAATATATTTAATTTTTTTAGCATTTATATATATTTGATTTTTTTAGCATTATTTTGGTATTTTAAAAAATGATAACGAGGGCAAAATCAGAAATTTGAAGAATGAGTGAGGATAGTTTTGGAAGAAAAAAATAAGTTTCAGTATTTGGCCAAATGCTGAAAGCTCAAAACTAGTCCCTACTAGTATTGGGCTTTCAACCTTCCCAATGCCGACTTTCACTTGAAAGTTACTTCAAAATGACTAGCAAACGGTCTAATATTTTTTCAAGGGGCTTTAGAGGTTGAAAGCCCCTCGGGAATGCTAAACCAAACGCACCTCTAACTTCTCATCCCAATTACCTTTAAAATCAATTTCGCAAATCCTTAATATGTTTTCGCAAGTCACGAGTCACGGCAACCTAGATCTAAGTCGTCGTGCGACCACGGTAAGGGGGCGCTGATCTGGGTTGCCGCGACTTAAGTCTGAGTGGCTATGACCTAGATCCTTGCCAATCTGGGTCATGCGATCCTCACGAGTCGCAACGGGCCAAATCTGAGTCGTAACGACCTAGATCTGGATTTGAGACGACCAAATCTAGGTTTGTCGTGACTCAGATCAGCTCGGCAGTGGTGAAGAATTGGTGACGTAAAGGGCGAGGGAGTAGAGGGCGTCCTTGTGGGTAAGGGTGTCAATAACCCAATCGAAAACTGAACCAAACCAAACTGAACCGAAAAATTCGGTTTTTTTTTGTTCGGTTCTCATTAAACCAATTTTTTTTTATCGGTTCGGTTTTTATCGGTCAATCGAACTGAACCAAATCAACAAACCAATAAGAGGTTATTTTTTTGGAAATGAAAGATATATACAATAGAAAAAAAAATGAAAAAAAAACAAATGCAAAAATCGAAAATTGAAAATTGAAAACCAAAAACCAAAAAACCAAACAGAACCGAAATTTCGGTTTGGGTCTCATTTGGTTCAATTCGGAAGTTTTTCCTAACGGTTCGGTTTTTTGGAAAAACCGAACCGAACCAAACCGTTGACACCCCTACTCGTGGGTGATGACAACGACGGTGAGGAAGGTGTCGGTGACATGGGGGCAGAGGGACACGTTGAGGGCAGCAACATTAGGGTAGAGAGTGAGGGTGGTAGGGAGTTGCTCAATGCGGAGGGGGCGGAGGAACTTGCAGTAGCCAAACTCATCAACGTGGAAGGAGCAGCGGATGAGGGAGGATTTGCGGTTGAGTAGGTCCTAGTCAAGGAAGTTGAGGATCAGGAGGACGATCTCCTCGAACATGAGGTTGAAGAGGGCGGAGCCCTCCGGCATCGGGATCGTCAAGCTTATGCTTCTTCATTGTCCTAGAGAAAAGAGATTGAGATGGTGGAGAAGAAGATGGGAGGAGAAGATGATGGTGGTTAAGATGAAGAAGAGGAGAAGATGTTGTCCCAACAGTTGCCTGGAATCCTGCAATTTAATACGTCGATTGCTGGTGATAGATTTCGAGCCCCACCAACGCTGCCTATCCTTTGCCAACCAATTTTTTTTTTTTTAAATCACAAAAGTCCTTTATAAATATAAATTTCTCCAAATATTATTTTGCTCAAAGGTACTTCCCAATAGACTTACAAACTATAATTTACCAAAAGTACTTTGCATTTTAGAAAACTCATTTAACTTAAAATTTTTGCATTTTCCCAAAGACTTTCCCCAAAAGTCCAACCGAACGCACCCTTCAACTATACCAAAATATACTTCACAAAACTAATTAAAACCACATACCTTTTCAAGATACTGATGAACATACAAGACTACCGCATGCAAATTGATTCCACCGACTCCTAGAAGAAGTGAAACCCGAGTCACACACTAAAAGGAACTCTGTCAATGATATCAATTAGACATCTTGATCATTGGCAAATGCCACAACAAATCAAAAGAGATGATGAGCAAATCATTCCAAGCTATAATGATGAAGCATGACAAAGTTGCTTAAGGTCAAGTTTGACAATGATAAAACTGATGAAGGAATTGCTGTAAGCCCACTTCTCTATTAGCATAATGGTACATACCTCCTAATGATCAAATACTGCGAAAAGCAAGTCGGATATAGGTGCTTTTGAAACCATCGCCCTTGTCCCTAGCAATTCCTTTAGGCTGCGTTTGGCAATCGGAATAAAATTCGAGATTGAATATGATTTACCCTATCCTATATTTGGTGCTCGCTCAAGACAAGATAAAATCGGATATAAGAGGGATATAAACATGATAAAATTATCCTATGGAGGAGGTGAGATAAAGGTAGATAGGATTTCTAATGTCCATAATAAGAAATCTATTTTTCTTGAATAACAAACTTATTAAATTAACAAAATTGAAATTATATTTCAAAATAAATAATATTTGATTCTAATTTAAGAAATTAAAAATTAAAAATTATTTTTAATTAATCTTATTTTAATGTATATATTCAACTTTAATTCTATTTTATAATAGACATTTCATCTATAAATTAAATATTTATATTTATTACATATTTTAGGTATTTTTATGTTAGTACAAATTTACTATTTGATAAAATTTTATTAAAGAATGATAAAAGGGGAAAAAAGAAATAATATAAAAATAGAGGAACAATAAAAAATAAATAGATTAAGGAATAGTGTTATGAGAGATTTTCATTATTTCCGTTTATGAACATTTAGGTTCATTTACAATGATACGTCGTTTATAATAAAAAAAAAATGTACATGATATGATGTGAACATATCCGACTTTAATACTGTGATTCACCAAACAATGGATATGATATAAAAAAAATCATAGGATTTCATATCATATCCTATTCAGTCCTATCCCGATTAGAAATCCGAATGACCAAATATAGCCTTAATGCTCACATAGTAATATCTGAGGCTTGCAAGGGCCAGAGAACTAACACTAAATGACCATGACATCAAAAACATGATCACTATGTAGATAACAAAAGAACAAAAATAATACAATGTGGGAGACCCACAAACAAACACAGGCACCAAAGAACAAATAAACAAGTAAGTGAATTATCACGGTAGTTCACACTAATGCACCACTATAAAGTATTGATCCACCGTGTGATCAGTAAGATCAGACATTTCAAATGCAAAACCTAAAGACCAAAAAAGAAACGAGAGGAGGGCATCGTTCCCAACCATAGTGTCGACTTTCATAAATTCTGAAACGCCTTCAATTGGGGTCATTAAGAAGCATTAATGATTCCCGCTTCAAGAGCCATATTAAACAAACATCTAAAAAAACCACTGGGATTCGTCCCAGTGGCCACCCTTCCAACATGGAAGGGGGAGGTGAGGGGTTCAAATCCCCACCTTCTCCGGGGGATGGGGTGGGGACGCGTAAGTTTCAAGAGTGGGTTTCGACTCCCACGCCCTACACGAGGCAAAAAAAGTCCGAGAGTGAGTGCGAGTAGGAATAGAATAAGACTGACAAAAAAAAAACAAACAAACAAACAAACATCTAAAATGACATCCAGGATTACTAGCCTCTGGCCCAGTAGTCAAACTGAATGGATTTGAATAACCAATAACTCCAAAGTGGAACTGAGGCACACCAATGCAGAGTAAAGCTCCAAGCAAAGAGAGGCTCCAAAGGTGAAAACTTCCACCGTGGATGCCCACTTGCTGCATCTAGAAGATCAAGGAGGAAGCAAAATAGGTTCACCCCCGCATAGCATAGTAGGAAAACCATGGTTATAGTTGGTGTGATCAAATCCAGATTATAGTTGGTGTGATTAGATCCAGATTCCCATTCTGGCACATCCTCTACAGAGGAATGCGGTAAAAAGTGTAGCAATGTGAGGTCCACTCCCTTCTGCAACCTTGAAGTAATTGAGAATAGGAAGTATATTATCATTTGCTATTGCTGCGAGAAGGCAAGGTGCACCTGTGAGGCTCCGAAGAGCTGCACGTACAGTCGAAAGGATAATTCCTATTTACAAGATTGCAGGGAGAGGCGCGAAGCAATTGTAGTTGTAAGCAGCCTGAGTAAACAAATTAAATAAGAGCTTAAACAACTGCAAATGTGCTACATATATCTAACTAAAGATGATAGAACGTCCAAAATCCGAGGCTAAGGTAATCCAAGGGCATTATAACAAATCATGGCTGCTGAAAAGAAAATTCTGCAAGGTACTTATTGGAAAAGGAGAGAGGCGGAAATTGAAGATGGTTCAAAAGTTTAGGAATTAGCATAAAAAAATAACTAACAGTTCACTCTCCAATCTAATCTAAACTATCTATGGCCAAAAGAAAAAAAACAATCAGAACTACCTGTCAGTCAGTAGCTTTTCTCTAGTTGCCAGAGCCCCAAAAGTAAAAACAAAAATAAGATATAGAGCAATAGCAAATGATGCCTTTATCCCTTGCTCATTCCGTGAAGGCTTATGTCTTTCTGACAATGCTGTTGTTGCGGAACTGTTTACCTCTATGGGTTGTTTATTTAAATCCTTTTTGGAAAGATGGGGATCTCTCTCCCGGTCCTCTTTTCAGCTCGTGACAGGTAGGGGTGTGCAATGGGAACCGCCCGAACCGAGAACCGGCCGGACCGGACCGAACCGGCCGGTTTTGGGCGGTTCCCACGATCAGAGCGATCCGATTCCCGGTTCCTAATCTTGGAACCAGGTGGCGGTCGGTCCGGTTTCCGGTTCTAAGGTGGGAACTGACCGAACCGGACCGAACCGGATCGAAACAAATTTTTTTATATATAATTTATATACATAGAATTAATAAAATATATAAACATGATAACTTATTGCAACTAAAATTGCAATTTGAGGTAGCATCATCTTATGTGGCCAAGAGACCATTAAAACTATTTTTATTACTCTTTTATTTATAGAAAAAAATCTCCTTATTAGTTTTTGTTGGAAATATGATTTGTTTTTTTATTCTAATTATCTAAATACGGTTAATTGATTCTATGAATCCATGAGATTGGATATTAGGACAGTAGTATAGGAAACAACATATTTTGTATATTCTTTCCTATCATACTCTTTTCTTGTATTATTAATAGGTGTGTAATACATGTACAAACACAGCAATACACAATACAGAAAATTCCTCCAATTCCTTCTTAGTTTTTGTCAATTTTCTTTCTCATTTTCTATCAGTTTCATCTTCTACTTGATGTGGGACTAAAGTTCCAAGAGACCCACAAGGCACTTCAAGCCTCCAATAGTCCCACATTGACTAAACATTTAAGGAGCAGAGATTGTCTATAAAATCTAAGCCATGCATAACTTTTAGCCAAATTATTCACGGCTTTCATGGTTAAAGTTAAGTGTGAAACACACGAAGTGTAAATCACATTTGAATATTTTGCACGTGGAAACATGTGTGATTAGTTTTGTTGAATTGCTCGAGAACCGAATTAGATTGATTGGTCTGGAGCGCAGTCACTCTTTAGTGCAAAAAAGTAGAGTCGATTTTGTTGGACCGGACCGGACCGGACCGGAACCGATGGTCGGTCCGGTTCCCGGTCCTAGGACCAAACGGTCTGGTCCACGGTTCGCAATTTTGGGAACCGATACTCCCGGTCCGGTTCCAAGGTGGAACCGGACCGAACCGGGAACCGATCACCCCTAGTGATAGGTTTACCTAGTGTTGTGACGCTTCTGGATCCTTCTCTGTAACTTCAGCATGGAATTCCATTAGAGTCAAGAAGGATCGTGTTGATTGGGCGTCTTTTGTTTGGGACAATGCTGTAGCCCCGCGGTTCCAGTTTAATTTATGGCTTATAACCAAAAATCGCCCGCCAACCCGATGCTGCTTCTTTCTCATGGAAGGATCGACTATAATGTTTGTGCCTTCGCAAGGATGTTCCAGATTCTGTCGAACATTTATTCTTCGGGTGTCGCACCTCGGCTTCTCTGGCCTACTTTTGGGCCTCCAGGTATAACCTCCCGTGGCGGAATAGATGTTGGAAAGATATCCTTAGTTGGGCCTTAAAGTTCTTATCCGGTAAGGACTTCTTCCATTGCATTGCGTGGTTCTCGTTTGGAGCTATATGTCACCTTATTTGGAAAAAGAGGAATGCGATTATATTTCGGGGCGAATCCTTAGTGGTCTCGGCTCTAAAAAACCACCTTATTAAGGTTGTGAGGGATAAAGCTATAACATTCAAAGATGTTCCTCCTACCCCGAGGAATAAGAGGCTTCAGCGTGGTTGGGGGTTCGACCCTGCGGTGTTCTCTCGTCTAACTAGTGCTCCTTAGTTGCTGCTTTGCGCGAGTTGCTCCTATCTTTCTTGGCTCTCCGTTCTTAGCCGCTTCTTTGGGGGGCTGAGGGTTGGTCAACCTTGTTGTTATTTCTTTCCCGCTTGTTTGTTTTGTTGTTGTGCCCTTGTGGCTTTCTTGTTTACCCATGTGGCTTCTTACATTGGCTCCCCTACACTTTGTCTCCTTTTGAGGATTGAGTGTAGGTTTTTGGTGCTGATCTTTTGTATATCGCCTTAACTTTATTTATATATTTATTACCTTTACCAAAAAAAAAAAAAAAAAGTGGTTTCTTCTGTTTTTTTTTTTTTATTGCTTATCATACTTACAAAGAACATAACATATAAATAGGGCTAGGACAATTAGAAAGTAGAAGTAGAAATAGGAACAGATTTCCTACTTTTAGTGATCTACTTCCTAATTCTAAGAATTCAGAGATGGAAACAATAATTTCCTATCTCGGCGGATTATTAGGGCAAACGGCTATTTTTCATTTTGCTCGGCATTTCACTATCCATACTCTTTCATTTTTATGCATATCACATATTTGATAAATTTGCTTAACTCATATTAGACGAAAATATTTGATTCATTTGGTGCATAATTTACATATTTGGGGCAACAGTTTCCTATCAATTATCTTATTTTGTGACATGTGCGAGTGAAACTTCAAAAAAGAAACATTTGAATGAGTGAAGTGTGCCTCATTCATTTGATAATATTTGTTTTTGTATTCATTGTAAATGAATGCTTTTCTAACGACATAATTTTGTCTTCCTTGTATGTGGTTGTAGTCACGGAAGTTCACTGAAGAAAGCTGAGACATACGCTCACGTCTTTACTCATTGCTTAATTAAATGTAAGTACTTTTGGCAAAGCGGAATTCAAGATGATTTCTCTCTACCAATCATTTTATACACATTTGAATAATTTCTTTGGCTTTGTGATAGCAATTTGTCTAGTTTTACATTAATTTAAATTCTCATCTAATGATATATTTTCAGTCAATGAATTAAAACTGTTTGAATGAAATTAATTAAAATCATTTTGATTTTGTAATCAATCTATCTTATTTTAAATTTAGTTAATCAGTTTTAGCTTAATTGGATAAGCTATGAAATTTAAACTCAATAAAAAGTAATCAAAATGGGAGATGACAATCAATGAACATTAAGCTTTTTGGGCGTGGTTGCAAGATTATGACATGAATCTTATCACGAGACAAACACAACGAAACACACACACGACCCGATATTCCGTCAATGTTGAAAGGCCATCAAATTTTATTTTTCAAAACATCGATCGGAAGTTGAAATCTAATTTGATGATTGCAATTAAAACAATCACTTAATAAAAACACTAAAATTCGTAGTTGATTGGTGGACCAAATGGATTTTGTTTACCGAACCCTTATGACTCCATCTTTTAAGTCAAGGTCTTAGAGCTTTCTCTCTAGCCTAACTGTCCTTCACGAGCATCCTTTAATCCACCGCTCGTCGTCCTGGTGTCATAGCCTCATAGGCATCATCACATTTATGTCAAAACCCTAATCTTCTTCTCGATTCGCCTGTAAGTATCTTCTTCTCTTCCACGCTCTCTGGTCTTTGGTCTGGTCTGGTCTGGTCATCTTCCTCCCCTCTTCTGGGGGTCGCCAAAATCTTTCGAATTCGGGGGTTTGACGGTTTGATTGTTTGCGCTTGTTCTCGTTTGATGAAGCCGGCCCAGTCCCTGCTCTCTTCCGGTTCCAGGTTGCTGCTCATCCCCGGCCGTCGATCGGTGGGGCTTCGGGGATTCGCCACGTTCAAGCCGAAGGTACGTACGGCGCGTGATCTTTCCGTTCCGTTCGCTCTCTCATTTGATGAAACTGTCTTTGACGTGCTGTGAATTGATGTAGATGGCATCGGAGCAGCCTTTCGCTTTTGGACCTTACAAGATCGACCCTGCGGAAGTGTTCTACGCCACCTCTCTATCCTATGCCATGGTCAATTTGCGTCCCGTCATTCCCGGTCCCTCTCTCTCTCTCTCTCTCTCTCTCTCTCTCTCTCTCTCTCTCTCTCTGCACGCAATTTTGACTGGACAATATTGAAAATGCCTGAAAAACGCGAATGTGTTTGACATAATTGGCGAGTGTAGTAGATTTTAGTTGGTAGGAAAGGAAATTGTCCTCTCAGTTTCAGTTGGCATGAAAAAAGGCGAACCTATGCATCGGATTGTAGTTAAAGTAGGAAGCACGCGATGCATTTAGCTTGAATCAGAAATTTTTTTCAACAGAACCCCCAAGCCAGCAGTGCAAGCTTTATATCGAATGGACTGTAAGAAATGTTGTTGTGTGGTTAACTGAACAAGCATTATCCTCCGCAGTTGCATTTACAAAGTCTAGAAAATTATTTGTTGTGCAGGTTTAATCTCTTCATTTGTAGTTCTCTGTTCTGCTTCTGGATACTATGCTTCATGTGTTTGGTTTTGATTTGGGTTTATTACCTTGCAGGTCATATCCTTTGCACATAATTAAATTCGATGATAGCGCTTTTGTTTTCATTGATGGGGTAAGTGTTTAGGACAGCACGATGGCGCTGATGACCTTCTTTGTGCATAAATTGTGAGAGAATGCCAAAACATTTGTTGCTCCATCTTAGATGAAGGTATTGAGTGGTTAGATATTTTGTGCAAAACCATGAAGTCAAATCTGCCACCTGGCCTATCATTGAGAAAGCATCCCACCTCAAAAGGGATTTAGATCTCCCTGTACTATCCTTTGTGTAGTTGTTGGATCCATTAAACATGAGGATGCGGTGAGAGTGATCAACTTTATATTTTTCATCATTGCTTCGGCCACATTTAAGTTGGGCTCTTTAAGTTGAGAGAGAGAGAGAGAACCCTGTTTAGCTTGTCTAAGTCCCAACTTGATCTATCATTCAGTGGTGTACCCCTGTAATTTCTTACTTCTCGTATGGACAGCTTCCCTAGTTTGGACATTCAGTGCACAAGATATAGCGGTAGTTAAGAATGACAATAACATTAGTTTCACGCTGTTTTTTGAGAGCACCTTTAGACCTTAAACTGCAATGCATTAGAGTGGCATTAGTTTGACACTGCTTTCTGAGAGCACCTTCAGATCTCATGTGTTCAGCTGTTAAGAGTCGTGCCCTATCGCACAATGAACTTTGTTATAAATTTCATGGCAAATTTCTGTCCCCCTATTGAGGCATGCTTTTATGTATATCTATCTCTGTTGGTGACCAAAATAAAGTATTGAGCCACATGGTAATTAGTTATCTCTAAATCAATCTTCCTTGGCCATCTAGAAAGACTCAAACTCGAATTTGGTTTTACATGAGTTATTGCATTTATGATGCGCAAATGTTTCACTTGACGTCATGTACATGTGCTCATCTGCCCAAGGCGTGAAGTAAAGCGCTTTGTTGATCTTAGTGCTGACGAGACTATTGATCTATGGTTTACTGCGAAGAAAGTTGGTGGTCAGTTGGAACACTATCACAAAGCATCATCTCTGACTTTTACAATTCAAGTAAGATAGTTGTAACTTTTGAACTCAACTCTTTTTTCCTTGCATGTAATTCGTCTTCTCCATGAAATTGAATTGGTCAAAGTTGACTTGCTAAATCGATTGAATAGTAAAAGCCTTAGCCACCTTAGTTATGCTGCCTTAGGTGCTCTATAAGACTTGCGAAATTGATTTCATTTCTATGGCATCTGAATGTCACATGATATGAATTAGTGAATTAGTAGTAATAAATAGTTCAATAAAAATATGTTGATAAGAAATATAGCTTTGTGTCTCAGTTGAATCTATTGGCTGATCAATACGAGATTCTGGTATATATTACTTCCACTTTCATTTCTTGTACTAAAGAACCTTAACAGTTTCCTATTGCAATAACATGAAGGGGATATTCGAAATGATAAGAGTTACATCTTGCCATTTGTTGGTAAAAATTTCTTCCGTGGTCATTGAAGTTTAGTGGATTTTGCTATAATTTCACTAAACTACAGTTTCAAAAGTTGCAATATTTTTGCAATTGATGCACTTCAATAGGAATCTAGCCAATTATTAGTAAATTGCTAACTTGGTGGACATGGGGTCAGTTTTGTGGGCACGTCATTGCGACAATTACATGGGCACCTTGTCAGCATTCAGTGGCAAATTTGCTGGATTCTGGTCAAAGTGCATTCATCAATAAGATGGAAGTTTTGTGTATTGAGAGACTAGAACAAAAATCTTGTCACCTGATTGTCAAATCATTATAGTTTATGACATCAATGCAATCTTACCCAATTCTGTTAACATTAGCTTACGATGTGGCAGTAAAGGTTCTTAAAGAATTTTGAATGGTTTGTAAGTTCTATTTCTCCTTGAAATTGTATATCCAGCCTTATCAGAAGTTAAGACTGTTCATGAGTGGATGCCGTCTAGGGTCCAGGGCTCAAATTCATGCTGTGAAGGAATGTCTTCTTGTGTTAAAATTCCTTCTGTTCTTTTTTACATTTTGTTCTTTTGTTATGTGTGGTAATTGTTGATTGTTCTAGGATGGGCCGCAAGCTGGACAGACTGTGCCACATGTTCACATTCATATCCTCCCGCGCAAGGGTGGTGATTTTAAGGAGAATGATGAGATCTATGATGCTGTAAGTAGTGCAAATCTCATCTACCTGGTTGGTTTCTTTGGGTTCGAAACATAATTATATATGATTGAACCTTTAATCGCACAGATAGATGAGAAGGAGAAGGAACTGAAGCAAAATCTCAACTTAGATAAGGAAAGGAAAGATCGGAGCTTTGAGGAGATGACCCAGGAAGCAGGGGAGTACAGAAAGCTTTTCCTATGAGACAGGCTCTTGGATTGGGCAGGATGGTTGCTGTCTTAGTCGATTCAGACAGGAGCTTTGAGGAGATGGCCCAGGAAGCAGGGGAATTCAGAAAGCTTTTCTTATGAGACAGGCTCTTGGATTGGGCAGGATGGTTGTTGTCTCAGTCGATTCTTTTCCTTGGGACCGATTGCCATTTGCTTTGGGCGCATGCTTTGTTGGGTCTCAACTGGAAGGAACTTTTTTTTTTTCCAGGAATAAGTGTAGCAATGCTGGAAGGTGATGTAACTAGTCGCATCAATTATGAAATAAGCTGATTATACTTGTATGAATAGATGTTCCTAATCTTATTTATGAAACCATTGATGGATTTTTCCGGGTGAAAGACTTGGACTTGATATTGAACAAGAAGTCCAGCGCTTGAAGATCCTTATCGCTGATAAAATTGATAACCGGCGCACGTCATATATCGGACGACTTGAGAGCTCTTCTGTCAGTTCTTCAGAATTTAAGCAACCGAACAGCATGACAGATGGCTATGCCATGTTGATGCCCGTGCCAATATGCTACAGTTGTGATGTGATCAAAGTTTAAAATCGCTTTTTAAGAAACACTGCTGCTGGATTAGGGTCGACTTTATTTCTCCTAATCATAAATATTGGACTTTCACAATCCATTAATTATACTCGGCCAATTTGATCGCAAATGCTACTCCTTTGTCCAGATACACTGGTTACAACACTCCGTTGCATAGCCACAACGCAGTGAAAAGCACACGATGGAAAAGCATAATAAGTATAGGAAAATTAATGTCAACGCAAATTAAGTACATTTAATAGAGGGAAAAAGCATAATACAAAACAGAAAACTCCCATTCAAACGCCACGCAGGTAGAGCTGGCAAAATTTGTTACAAATTCATTTTGCAACTCATATATAACAGGCCCTTACTAGAATGGGCAACCCATTTAGCCAAAAAGCGGGTCGAAATGGGTAATTGGAAAAATAAGGCATGATAAAATGGGTCATGATGGGGTTAACTCAAATTAACTCATATGGATTGGGCCTATATGCCTAACTGATTATGTATTTTTTCATATGCCAAATTCTCTCATTCTTGGCTTCACTTCTCTTCATAAATGGGCCCTGTCGCTCTAAAACCCTTCTATCGGATTTTTCAATATCAATAAATACTTAACAAATATCAATAGATAAATCAAATAGATAGTTTGTTATTTAAATCAACATTCGATTTTTCCTTTGCCTGCTTCCTCAAAATAGCATGTCAATAAAGACAAAGAGGCTCATAAATACAAAGTGAAAATTTCCCAAACTTTTTCCTTTTCTTTTTTCATGTAGCCTTATGTTGACACTTAAAATTGTTCCTATTGTCACGTGCTCATCACAGGAGAGAAGGATGTAATAATGGGTTAGGCGAAGTCACATGTATGTCATGTGAGAAATATTGTCATTTGATTGATTATTGACAAGCTTGATGGCAAGGGAGGAGACCGCCACATGTTCAGTTGTTGAAGTAAAATGATGAATATCTAGTGGTCACTTAAGTGGCTTCAATAGCAAATTTTTAAATGAAAATGTTTGAAGTATTGATTCAAAAAAGCACCAATCGTACATGCAATTAAGAAGCAGTTGTCATTTGGAGACCCAACTATGAAAACGTTGTCAATAAACAAGGAATCATCATAGCATTATCAAGGTGGTTATAAAGGAAAATGGGCAAGTGACTCGCGAAGAAAAGGGAATGTGGATAAGGTAAAAAAACGGTCACTAAAAGACATATAACTACCTAGTGGTTACCAAGCTCCTCTATAAATACCACTAGTCATCCAACAAAAACTCACCCCACAAAAACTCACCCCTTCCCCCACCAAATCAATTAAAATAGTATTCATTTATCTTATATGCATTGCACTTTAATATTCATAGCTATGGTTCTCAGATACCAATTGTTGATTAGATTTCGGCAAGTATTTATACCTCGGTGCGGCGTCGTTGATTGGATTCCAAGGTTGTCTTTTACCCTAGTGCAGCGTTGTCAATTAGATCCCAGCATTATGTCATTTATCCTTGTGCATTGTCAATGATTAGATTCCAACATTGCATCTAATTATCATTAAACTGTGTCGTTGATAAAATTTCGACATAATTTGAATTCGGCCTCAAAGTTAGTAGGTCCATCATCAAATTGGGTTTTGATTTGGCCCAATATTGCATAGTGTTGTTTGAAGTTGGAAATTTAGTATTCACATTGTATTTGATATTCTTTGTCTGAAGTTAGCATAGAATCTTTGTCTCTCCTAAATAAAAGCCAAAGAACAATTTTTGGTAAAAGATATTTCATTGCGGGAATAAAATTAGTGAAATACCTTTCTGGCATGCCCTTTAGGACCTATTGTGTTAATTTGAGAGGATGCTATGCCACATACTAGAAGTTGGTCCAATTTCGACAACATTGCTAACAAATTATTACCACTCATATGTGAAGATATTGGACAAGTTAAATCATCATTAGTACAACCTCCCTCTCAAAATCAAGTTCAAGACAAAGGTGATCTTCCTAGAGAACTCATAGATGAGCAAAGCAGATAGTTGGAGCCAACTTTGTAATGTTGTTATCCATAAGAAGAATGCTGGAAGAAAGTGAAAATAAGTTCGTTGATTATGCTACGCATAGTTGACATGGTTAAACTATTAATCATCAACACATATCATGAGTGTGCACAAGGGCAACACGGAGTTTTAAACATATTAACTCATCTCCAAATTGCATTAGTTGTTACATCCTCCAGGTATGTTCCTCTATTAACAGATATTCACATAACTTTTGGTACCCTAGACGAAGGTACATCAACCTTGGCACCATTCAAGATCTTGCAAAGCGGGGAAGTCGTCACAACGATCTAGACTTGTGGACCCGTAGGTGCTAATGATAATAACATTTTGACAACCTTCCAAAGAAGTTAGGCTCTTGGCATGACCTGAACTTACAAAATTGCTTTTTACCTAATGGGAGAAATATGCTTGATCTAATTTAGACAAATCCCGCAAATGACAATAGCGGAATGATTAGTTGAGGATCTCGCTAGAATACATTGTTTGCAACCAACAACCGCTTCGGACGCGCACCATCCCTTACTATTGTCTTTCACTTAGGCCATTTGTTCGTGATGTCTCAAGAGACATTGTTGACCCATTCATGTCATCAATTAAATATGCAAGCAGAAACATAAACAAATCACCCAACCAACAAACATGGATAGTTTAAATCTCTCTCTCTCTCTCTCTCTCACACACACACATTTATACATATGCATCATAAAGTCATCACATCATACAAACCATATTCACATAGCTCAACACACAAGCTTAAACATCATCACTTGCTTCGCCACATCAAATCAACCCAAAAGCGTGGCTATGACCTTCTTCGAAAAGGGTCTTGGGATAAACCTAACACCTCCAGTACTACGAGAGCGGCTCCAAAAAGTAATACTGACCCCACTATCACCTAGCTCCCTATGGGCTCTATGTACCAGAACTTTGACTCGACAATCATGTTAAAGTCGATCTTCAGATTAGACATAGCCCCATTAGGCACGTCCAAATCCATGGCATCCTAGTTAATACCTTCGGATCCTACACCCGGAAGTCCATCGAAACCGTAAATGGGACCATGGATGTTGTCTCCAACCCAAAAATACCATGCAATAAAGTGGTGAGCCACCAAGTTTGAAGCCCCTCATCTACCCATATTGTGGTAACGTAGCGCTCATATCAAGTATTGGTCCCCTCAATCGGAAAATCGGTGACCTCTTAGCTATGTTTGACAAGAGCCCGAACCTAACTTGATGGAAGGGTTCAAACATTCTTAGGTACCATAAACATTTTTAAAAAAAACAAAAATGAGATAAAACTTAATGATTGAACTTTCTAATCCTCACGTAGGGAGGTGGTTCATCTCGGAATCGGCCTAAACATGCAAGTTATCTATTGATGGTAGATCAATAACAAAGCCCTTGCTTTGCCCTAACTATTAACATGAATGGTTATCTCACCTCCTTAAAGCCATCAATAAAAGTACGTAAGCAATTCTTTGAACAATTCACATACTCATGAACCAAACATAAGGACATGCAACATCTTATAGTCATGTTATGCCATGCAACAATCCAGACATAATCACATATCATTCTCATACATGTGGCATACATATAAGTCCAAATTATTACGACCACTCAGGGCCACAACCAACCCAAAGGTCGATGGTCTTCCAGCATAACCAAATATTGTCTCGACCTATCGAGCACAACAACATTCTGCATAAACACATCAAGACGACATTCCATTAAGGAGCTTCATTTTGAAATCCATCCATGAATGGCATTCTATTTACTTGGGGGCATCCGAACTTAATCAAGTATTGTCTTGTGCGAACGCATCAGGACAAAACCATTACCCCACATAAATGTATCAGGGTATTTAGGTACTCACATAAGCATACTCAAACTTAGGTCCATTTCTTATCTTTTATATTAATCAATGCAATAGTGTGTATGTTCATGCAATATGCCATAATGTGTGTCACATACAACCATGTCATACTTGCACCTCATATTATCATACCAATGCATCATTTAAACATACCACATTTTATCGTTTTATACAACCTTACATGCATAATGAATAATTAAACTCCTCCAATACCACAACCACTTACCATTTTCCTTTCTAAGTATCTCATAAGCATGCACTACAATCAAATTGAGCAACTAACAGTGCGTCTTAACATTGGAACTCAAAACATAAAATACTTACTAAAGATACGTTAAGTTATTGTAGTAAATCTAAGTCGTTATGCTTACATGCCTGACAACTTCTTTCATTAATATAACCTACTTATTTCATTAATTTAACGCGCCACAACAATATAGCATGTGCCACATATCACCACATAATAACTTATCACATTAACATAATATGTCATAATAACTTATCACACAACACTTATCACAACATAATCACCTATCGCATATCACATATTACTAACTTATCAAACATTATAAAGGTTTCCTGCGATAACCTATCAGGAACCAACAATAACATGTGACGATAACCTATTGAAACCCTATGATAACTTACTATAATAACCTATCGAGAACCTATGATAACTTATCAAAAACTAACCAATAACTTATCGCAATCACTTATCGGGAACCTACGATAGCTCATCACTTAAAGCCACTTATCACATCATCAAAATATCATTTGGCCTTAATCTAGTCCCAATCTAAGTCCTAAGTGCAACAACCATAATTAAGGGCTAGAAAGCCACTCACACTCAAATTCAGGCTCAACAAGCTATGAACGAGGAACGGTAAGGCTGGATAGGCGGTTGTGGCTGCGGGTCATGCCTCCTCAGCTAACATAAAGGGACTAGATGGCGTCATAGAGGAGGTGCGGTGGCTGCACAACGGTGACAAGATGGTCGGTCGGTCTCTGAGCTCCAAGGAGGTCTAAACAGTGGGCAAAGAGAGAGAGAGAGAGAGAGAGAGAGAGAGAGAGAGAGCTACAACGAGGGCTGGACAACTCCTTCTTGGCTTTGAAAATTCGACATGCTCAAGAGAATATCAGTGCAGAATGGCGGTTCAACAACAATAGGTGTGGTAGACGGTGGCCAGTGAGGAAATGAGAGGAAAAAGCGAGGAAAAAGCTTGCAAAGAGGATGGAAATGGAGAGGGTGGTGATCGGCCAATAAAAGAAGAGAGGGAAAGAGAGAGTGGGAGCAAAAGTGAGAAAATGAGAAAGAAGAGGAGAGAGAGAGAGAGAGAGAGTGCCGTGCATGAATAAGGGGAAGGGAAAGAGAGAATGGGGAGGAGATCTTGCCCATTTAATACTTAGTACTTACAATCCCACCCAATCCTCTTAACCTAGGATTTGCTTAGATAGGGAATAATTTTATGAAGAGAGAAATCCAAGCCATTAATGAAGAGATTTAGGCACATGGTTTGATAGGTTTAGGTTAGGTTAGGTTAAGCTTAGGTTGGTTAGGGTTGTTGAATTATGACTCGAGTTTGAGTGTTTACAAAAACGCAATTCGCTGGAATTACAAAAGAGGAAATATAAAATAAATGAAAGCAAAGTTTCCTCTTTGCCGCACGGAAGCTTGTGGAATCCAAATTGAAGAAAAGAAAAGTGAAGCTCCTGCATGTGATTCTCTTCGACAATTGAAGATTGTTTAGGTGGGGCCCAAGGTCAAACTTTTGACCTTGGGCACACTCACACACACACACATTCACCGTGAAGAAGCCCAACATTGGTGGGCCAATAGAGACGTCTACGCCGAAGAAAGGAAGTGTAATTCTTTGCATCGTAGAAACAAAAGGGAGGTGGGCCCAGGTCAAACTTTGACCTGGGCACACAAATAAAAGCGGAAAGATTGTGCAGGTTTTTGCTTTTGCTGTTAGATGCCGCTGAATTCCTACGTAAGAAGCCGCGTGAAGTCCGTTGAAGAGAGGAGCCGCACGAAGAATTACGTAGGAGATCTTTTCTGTTCTTTTGGCGTACGACTTGAACGTGTGGTATTTTTTGTGCCATGAATTTATACCAAAGCGAGTTGTTATTTATACACTTAGGATTTAGAGTTAAATCTAGGTGTGGGAAACACTTGAGCGATTGAGCGATTGTAAACTCTAATTCTCCGATTTTAGTGGATTATTTGCTGCTAGCTCTCCCCATGGACATAGGTACCGATACTCGGACCGAACTACGTAAATTTTTGGTGTCCTTATTTTTCTTGTTTATTTCTCTGGTGATTTCGTGTTGACGTAAATTGCAAGATCCTGTCGTTTCCGCGTATTATATTTCAACAATTGGTATCAGAGCTTGGGGTTGGATTTCTTGATTGTGATTTGGGGCTTTTTTGCTTGTCTGATTACTATCTGGAAATTATATTATTGCAATTATGTCTGAGAGGAAATCTGAGATTGAGAAGTTTGATGGAAGAAATAACTTTGTGTTATGGAGCATCAAGATGCGGGTTTTATTACAACACAAGATTTGGCCAAAGCACTAGATGACGAAGATGAGTTGCCGATTATAATGAAAGCCTCAGAGAGGGTAAAGCTTATGCAAAAAGAAAAAAGCATAATCCTGTTAAATTTGTCGGATGAGGTCTTACTAGAGGTTATTGAGGAGAAGAATGCCACAGCATTATGGGCAAAACTTCAAGCACTCTATCAGAAGATGTTTCAATTTAGATATATTGAAGGTACGTCTATCAGAACCCACCTAGATGAATTTAATAAACTCATGTTGGAATCTGAAGAACGCCGGTAAGATACTTGATGATGAAGAACATGGCATGATATTGTTAGCCTCTTTACTAGAGTCATGGGAACACTTTACTGATTCGTTGTTGTAGGGGCGTATTACTATTATCTCAGAAGAGGTAAAGTCCACCTTATTCTCTAAGGAGTGACAGAGAAAGTTGCGAGATGACGGTCTGGCGAAAGGGGCAGTGCAAGCACTGACGATTTGTGGTAGAAAACAACATCGAGAGCCTAGTAGTAGCAGAGGTAAAAGCAGATCGAAATCACGCAATAGAAAGTCCAAGGGACGCGTGAAGTACTTTGAGTGTCATGAGGAGGGGCACATCAGGAGAGATTATCCAAAGCGGAGAAATAAAGTTGATAAGCATAATGCCACAAGCAGTGTAGCAAACGTTGCTAAGGGGAGCAATAGGGATGCAGAAGCTGTCTTATGTGTGACTGCTACTTCGCCAGGAGACAAATGATTCTGGATTCGGGGTGTTCTTATCATATGACGCCTCATAAGAACTAGTTTACTACTTACCAAGCTACAGATGGTGGTAGGGTTCTTTTGGGGAATAATGCAGTCTGTAAGATTGTGGGGATAGGGACACTTCGGATCCGGATGCACGATGGGGTGGTCGCACATTGACAGATGTGAGGCATGTACCGGAGCTCAAGAAGAACCTTATTTCTCTAGGGACACTTGATGACATCGGGTGTAGGTATACCGCTGAAGGTGGAGTACTAAAGATCTCTCGAGGTGCTATGACAGTGATGAAAGGGAAGAAAGTGAATACTCTCTATCATCTACTAGGAGAGACCATAACTGGAAGTGCTGCTGTTTCATCAGGTGAGTCAGACTCTAACTTGACTTAGTTATAGCATATGCGTTTGGGGCACATGAGTGAAGCAAGTATGACGATGCTGAGTGAAAGGGGGTTGTTGAAGGGTGAAAAAACAGGGAAGCTGGACTTAAGTGAGCACTGCATCTATGGGAAGCAGCACCGAGTTAAGTTTACTATAGCTATTCATTTGACCAAACGACCAGTTGAATATATTCATTCAGACGTCTGGGGCCCATCTTCAGTTCCTTCGAAAGGAGGTACCCGATATATGCTGACTTTTATCGACGATTATTCGAGGAAGGTATGAGTATACTTTTTGAAGCACAAATATAAAGTGTTTAATTAGTTCAAGAAATTTAAAACATTGATTGAGAAGCAGTCATATAAGCAAATCAAGTGCTTGAGAACCGATAATGACATGGAGTTCTGTGGTAAAGATTTTACCGAGTTCTGCGAGAAAGAAGGTATTGTAAGACACCGCACAGTACCTAGGACACCACAGCAGAATGGCGTGGCAGAACGGAAGAACGGAACTTTGCTTGAGCAAGCTCGATGCATGCTTTCGCATGCAGGATTTGGCAAAGAATTTTGGGCTGAAGCAGTAAACATGTCATGTTACCTGGTTAATCGATCTCCATCATCTGCTATCGAGTGGAAGACTCCTGAGGAAGTGTGGTCAGGGAAACCTGTTGATTATTCCGGATTACGAATATTCGGATGTCCTGCGTATGCTCATGCGGATGTCCTGCGTATGCTCATGCGAGTGATAGTAAGCTTGAGCCGAGGGCAAAGAAGTGCATATTTCTGGGTTATTTATGCACATGGGGTGAAAGGCTATCGACTGTGGTGCACTGATCCCAGATCACCCGGTTTTCTAATCAGCAGAAATGTGATCTTCGACGAAATTGCAATGTTTCAACAGAAGAGTTCTGAGACACAACCAATAGAGAATACAGATCATGGTGTCATAAGTTAGGTGGAGCCTCAGGTGGAGACTCCGGAGACCTCGAAGGTAACAGAGGTTGAGACTGCAGATGAAGCCGCAATTCCTAAAATCGATGATAGTGAACAACCAGCAAAGCCGCAGCAGACTATAGCCGCAAATAAAGAGATAAGGCAAATTAAACCACCGATACGTTATGGTTATATAGATATTGCTTATGCATTGATTATAGGTGATGAGGTGGAGACAGATGAGCTTTCGTCTTACTCTGAGGCGATGGCTAGTTCGGAGTCATCGCAGTGGCTAGGGGCTATGAGTGAAGAGATGGAATCACTCCATCGAAATCAGACATGGGAGCTGGTCAAAGTACTAAAGAGTCAAAAGATTGTTGAAAGTAAATGGGTCTTCAAATGGAAAGAGAGCATTCCAAGTATCGAGGCAGCGAGGTATAAGGCGAGACTTGTGGCGAAAAGATATACATAGCGTGAGGGCATTGACTACAATGAGATGTTTTCTCATGTGGTAAGACATACTTCTATTCGTGTTTTACTTGCCTTAGTTGCTTCGCAGGATCTCAAATTAGAGCAGCTAGATGTGAAAACTGTGTTTCTTCACGGTGAGTTGGATGAGCAGATTTACATGAGGCAACCGAGGGATTTGCTATTCCGAATAAGGAAGATCATATTTGCTTGTTAAAGAAATCTTTGTATGGGCTGAAACAGTCTCCTAGGTAGTGATATAAACGTTTTGATGCTTTCATGGCTAGTCAAGACTATTCAAAAAGTCAGATGGACAGCTGCGTTTACTTTAGGAGATTAGAAAATGGTTATTTGATTTATCTACTTTTATATGTTGATGATATGCTGATAGCAGTTAAGGATATGTCTAATATTGATGTGCTGAAGAGGTAGTTAAATGCTTAATTTGAGATGAAAGATTTAGGTGTAGCAAAGAAAATTTTGGGTATGGAGATTTTGCTTGACAGGACTGCAGGAGTTTTACGTCTATCTCAAAAGAAATATATTGAGAAGATCGTGGCACGTTTTAACATGCAGTCGGCAAAATCTGTAAGTACACCTTTAGCAAAGCACTTTAAACTTTTAGATAAATTATCACCGCAGACTGAGGAGGAGGAGGAGCATATGTCCCGTGTTCCTTATTCTAGTGCCATGGGTAGTATTATGTATGCTATGGTGTGCACTAAACCTGATATTTCACAAGCTGTGAGCGTGGTTAGTCGCTACATGAAGTGTTCTGATAAAGCTCATTGGGAAGTTGTGAAGTGGATTCTTAGATATTTGAAGGGGACAACAGACGTGGGTATAGTGTACCGGAGGAACAGCAATGGCAGTGAGACCACTGGTTTTGTGGATTCGGTAACGCCGGTGACTTGGATGATTGCAAGTCTTTAGTAGGGTACGTGTTTATGCTAGCGGGTGGTGCAGTTAGTTGGAAAGCGTCTTTATATGATCACATTGCCTTGTCTTCAACTGAGGCAGAGTACCTAGCACTAACCTTTGTAGCGAAGGAGGCAATATGGTTACAAAGTTTGCTCTCGGACTCTGGGTTAGAACAAAAAAGTGTGGATATATACTATGATAACTAAGGTGCGATATATTTGGTGTATAATCCAGTTTATCACTAGCGAATGAAGCATATCAACATTAGGTACTACTTCATCCAAGATGTCTTAGCTAAGGGTAATGTTACTATTGAAAAGATTGCTACAGCAGATAACCCGACAGACATGATGACTAAGTCTGTTCCTTTGGCGAAGCTTAAGCTCTGCTTGAACTCTATTGGCATCTGTGAGAGTGAGCGCCCATCAAGGCATTGGGAGAGCAGCATGGATGATAAGCACTATAATTTGACTTCAAACATCGAGTCAAGGTGGAGAATTGTTAAATTATAACTCGAGTTTAAGTGTTTACAAAAATGCAATTCGTTGGAATTACAAAAGAGGAAATATAAAATAAATGAAAGCAAAGTTTCCTTTTGCCGCATAGAAGCTTGTGGAATCTGAATTGAAGAAAAGAAAAGTGAAGCCCCTACATGTGATTCTCTTCGACAATTGAAGATTGTTTAGGTGGGGCCCAAGGTCAAACTTTTGACCTTGGGCACACTCACGCACACACACATTCACTGTGAAGAAGCCCAACATTGGTGGGCCCAAAGAGATGTCTACGCCGAAGAAAGGAAGTGTAATTCTCTGCATCGTAGAAACAAAAGGGAGGTGGGCCCAGGTCAAACTTTGACTTGGGCACACGTATAAAAGCGGAAAGATTGTGCAGGTTTTTGCTTTTGCTGTTAGATGCTGCTGAAGTCCTACGTAAGAAGCCGCGTGAAGTTCGCCAAAGAGAGGAGCCGCACGAAGAATTATGTAGGAGATCTTTTATGTTCTTTTGGCGTACGACTTGAACGCGTGGTATTTTTTGTGCCGTGAGTTTATACCCAAGCGAGTTGTTATTTATACACTTAGGATTTTGGGTTAAATCTAGGTGTGGGAAACACTTGAGCGATTAAGCGATTGTAAACTTTGATTCTCCAATTTTAGTGGATTATTTGCTGTTGGCTTTCCTTGTGGACGTAGGTACCGATACTCGGACCGAACCACGTAAATTTCTGGTGTCCTTATTTTTCTCGTTTATTTCTTTGGTGATTTTGCGTTGATGTAAATTGCAAGATCATGTCGTTTCCGCGTATTATATTCCAACAAGGGTGTCAATCTTTCCATTGGCCAATTCCAACTTTGCCCATTTCTCTTTAGCTTGAGGAGAGGTCAATTTGGTCTTTGCAAGGAGCTTGCGCACTATTCATGCACATGAGTGCATTAAAGTGGGTTAGGAAGCCCATGGCCTTCATGGGCTGCCCAAAATGGGCATGGGGCCCATTGGGTCTGACTTGTGGGCTTAGGCCCATGTAGGTTCTCGTCTACGACCCATTTTGACTTTTCCGAATTTTCATGTTCCATTGATGAAAAATCACATTTTCGCCTCAAAGTGGCCTTTTCGGCGTTTTCATGGTGCCATTAAAATTCCCGTCCAAAGATTGACCGCAAATATAATCATGTTTTGAAAATCGGGGTCAGATTGAGGATGTCACAACAAATTCCTCAACCAGCTTCTTTGAACATCCCACAACAACTGCCGCAACAGCCAATCATCCTACGAATCACACCATATATTTACAACATTTGCAATTTCAAGCACCACAGCAACCTTTCATCGCATCCTTTCATCCCACAACGACAATTGTCTAAGCTTGCACCTCAATATGTGAATCAAGTGTTGCAACCCAATTATGGTGCTCAATACGCAATAGGGATTACCCATGATCGTGCCGAGTCTAACCAGTTGTTGATGGATCTGACAATGAGGCAATATGGTTAATTGGGCAATGTAGGGCATGTTTGTAAAGAAACCCATACCCAAACTGGATGGATGCGGTCTCATACCTAAGAGGCTTTAAGATGCCATAATTTACGTTATTTACTGGTGAAGATGATTAGTCAACTTTTGAACATGTAAATAGATTCTCAGAATTATGTGGTGATGCCGCATATGGTGATCATTGGAAGTTACGATTGTTCCTACTATCATTGTCAAAGACTACTTTTACATGGTATGTAGCATTGCCAACAAACTCAATCTTCACGTGGGAGCAGATGAAAAGGCTTTTTCATAGCTAATTCCAACGAGCAATTCCCGACTTGTCAGTTGGTAATCTATTGAAAATGAAGCAAGGGGGTAATGAATCGATTGACCAGTATATGTCTAGATTCAAGAGAGCCAAAAACAAATATCTAATCCCTCTACTTGAAAAGACCTTTGCTTAGCAAAAAAAATATCTAATCCCTCTATTTGAAAAGACCTTTGTGGACTTAGCCTTCAATTATTTAAAGTTTGATATAAGGAAAAGATGGTGGGACAACCTTAGAGAGAAGAGATGAGAAAGGGAGAAAAGTTAAAAAGGCAAAAGGGAGAAAAGTGAAAAAGGGAGCAGAAGGGAAAGAAGGTTGGATTTATTTAAGCTATCTGCCATAGCAACTAAACATGAAAGTTTGCTTAAAGAAAAGGATAAAAGGCACGAACGAAGAGGCGACATCAGTTTTGTAGAAACATCTGAGTTTGATGAGGAAACATGACAAACAATTTGTTGAAGAAATAAAAGGTACCGAAAGAGATTAATCTAGCGTAATCATGTAATAGGACCTATTGAATCTGCAGTTCGCAATAGTAAAGTATTCTCCCATGGCTGTTACAAAGATGGTAATGGACAAACCGTACACTTGCCAGGCATTGAAACCAATAAGAGTGAAGGAGAAGTCTAACATCATGGCTGAAGTGAAAGAATCCATGTATGATTCTTTTGATGCTAATAGGACGAATGACAATTTCGACATGTTATTGGCAGATAGTCAGATAAGGCTAATGAAAGGTCAAGTTATACCAACCAAAGATGAATTGGTGGCCAAAAAGTATTGTAAATGGCATCATTTGTGGAGTCACAACATTGTCGATTGTATAGTTTTCAAGAAAAACATTCAGGAGGCAATTCGGCAAGGTAAAATAAAATTCGCTGATGACAAGGATAAAGCCCCAATGGAGGTTGATGTAGACCCGTTCCCGTAATGACTAGGATGGTGTCGTTGAGGTCCAAAGGCAAAAGACAACAGTTGCCGGATTTGTGTATCCAATGTAAACAAGAAATCAATTGGGAATACCACCATCATCCTAAAGAACAAAACGAGCAAGTGAGGGCTTTTGTTGTCGAAGGTGCCCATGATACAAAGCCATCGAATTTGCATCAAAGGTCTCATGTCTTCAATAAGATCATTTACCCAAGAAGGTGGTACTCCAATCGAAGAATATCCAAGTCATTTAAACAAAGATATGAGGAGGGGGATCCTACTATCGGTACAATAGGAGAGCCCAGTAATAGGTTCAATTATTATGTTAGTTATGGACCATCTCCTTCTTACCCTCATGACTGTGATCCTTCTAGATGGGGAGGAGTTTGATGACCCCCTTTTGGGGATTTCGATTGGTCTCATTCACCCTACCATCAACACACATTGAAAATACCTCACAAGCCACAAGAAGATCAATGGTTTGTAGCTGAGGAAATTCAAGTTCTAGGGGGCAACATAACATGAACCCAAAAGAGAAGGATTAAAAGGAAGAGAAGAATGCGTCAATTATAATAACAAATTAATCAGATTTATATCACACAAGTCAAGCCAGCTTCAGTCATGACAAACAAGCTTAAGGTGTATAGAGCCAAGAACTTAGTGTGGAAAAGAAAGACAGAAGAGCCAATATCATCTTACCAAAAGAAAGATCAAATTACTTCGACAGTGACTCAAAGGCATGAATGCAAACCAAAGACATTATCAAGGGATGTGAAACTTGTATTTGTTTATAAATATACTATATTATAGCATACTCTATATATATTGAACAACAATTTCCTATCAATTATTATTATTTGTTTGGCATTTTCGCAAGGAATGGGAAACTTTTCAAGAAAAGTAACATTTGAATGAGCGAATTGCACCTCATTCATTTGATAATATTTGTTCTTGTATTTGTTGGGAATGCATGGTTTTCTAATGGCATAATTTTAACATCCTTGTTTGGGTTGTAGTTATGCCAACATGTAACAACTACATCATCATTCGCTAATTAGTTAAATTTAAGTGCTTTTGGTTAAATTAAATTCAAGATCATATCTCTCTATCAATCATTTAAAGCACATATGAATAAAATATTTGGCTAAGTAATAACTTCTGTTTTTCTTAGATTAATTGGATTTTTTATTTAGCGAAATTTTTCATTCACCGAAATTTTTCATTCAATGAATTAAAAACGATTGAATGAAATTATTTAATGTTGTTTTTCATAATAAAATTTAATGTTGTAATCAATTTATCGTAAGTTAAAATAACTAAATAGTTTTAGATGAATTGGATGAGGCCACCCTTTCAACTTGGAAGGGGAAGGATTTGATAACATCATCCGGTCCGGTTTGTCTCTTATGACACCGAGCTTGATTAAATGTTTTGTTTCCCTTTTTCCTTGCGGGGCTTTGAGACGATTTATTTCGCCATATCCTCAGTTCTCTTCGGGTATCTTCGGAATATTGGCAAAAATGTTATTTGCGGTGCTCCCATCAAAAGGTTCAAATCCCCTTCAAGAATCTGAATTTGCTTTTGAGCTTCTAAAGATTTCTTGGTACTCTCATCATATCGTCGGAGGTCTTTGCATGTTTCAATTTTGAATCAATAGCCTTGAAGGCATTGTTACGTGCTAAGCACGTCTCGATTGCCAATTTAGATCGGCGGCAGGTTTTTTTCGTCTCCCATGTTCATCCACATCGGTGGGAGTAGGAACTTTAGGAACATGGCGGTATTGAGGATCAATAAACTCTTAAAATAGCGAGGAACGAGAGTTTTGATCCTTCCTGACAAGGAGGAAAATCGGTTTCTTGGAACATGGCTATTGAAGAAGTGGATGGTGCTTTCCGATGGAACCTCAAGCGGGTAGGAATGTTTCTTAGCCCACTTAAGGATTGGCATAGAATGGAGAGAGAACTTGCTTTTTCCGAGGAGGAGATGGAGGTGGTGTTTTGGTGGATCTCGGTAAGGCTTGAGATATAGTACTTTCTGTTGATGGAGGTGGTGCATAAGAAACCATGAATTGGTATTTATCACATTCACCAAGAGTATCAACGGAGGAATCTCCGTCCAAGTACCTTTGGAAAATTTTATCTTTTGGCCTTTTCCGTTGAGGTGGGGTCTTTGCAAAAAGGATCTACCTCGTCGGGGATTTTGTGAAGAGAACCGACAAAAGGATCCCCAAAAAACAATGACCATAATTGTCTTTATAGTAATGAACAGGATGTCCATTACCATCAAAATGCTTGACATGCTTTTTTGGATCTCAGCTCGAAAATAGGAGGGACACATGGTTCAATCATAAAGAGGGTTTGGAAGATAGGTTTAAAATCCCATCTTTTCGGAGGGATTGGGGTGGGGATGATTCATTTGAAGTGGGTTTCGAGGGTTTAGTACAGTCACGCCAAAAGTCTAAAACGAAACCGTGGCTCGATACTCTTCATTTTAGAGGCAGGTTTGACTCCCATGCCACTGCGGACGAGCAAGAGTAAATGTTTCTAACCTACCCAAGCTGCGCATTTCTTGAAGGATCCTACCAGCCGGAGAAGAGGGAGTTTAGCCATGGAGAGATTTTCACAAAGCACACACTTTACTTAGGGGGACTCGCCCAAAATATTACACCCCTCCTTGCCTTATAGGCAATAAGAGCAAAAGACACACAGGACCTAGCTCACGGGTCCGGAACAAACAGGCACCGAAATTATTCGCACACTACGAGCAAAGTACGAGAACGGTCTCGTCCAAATCACGAGCATTGTAGCTACACACCGAGTCATCCGACAATACTTCGTTCAAGGGCTTCAAGTCTTCGGTGAGAGGATCTAGTTCACCTTCGTGATGAGGATGCTTGTTCATAGCTGATGTGATGCTTCTTCTTCTTGACCAGTATTTTCATCTTCCCCCGAGGTTAGTTAGATGTGTCCATGCTTTGATTAGGTCTTGTTTTCCCTGGCAGATGACTCGAATCAATAATCATAAATCTATAAATCCGCTCGATTGTTCAAGTTAGGTTTATAGGATTTCCTATTTCTAGTGATGCCATTATTTCGAAATTCCAAGGAAGGATGGTGTGGACTTCGGGGTTTGGCGTTGTCGAGGTAGAACCAATTTAGAAATTCTAAAAGATTTCTATCACATTCCTTTTCAACGTTTCTTCCGATATCCTTGTGAGGTTAGCAACGAATCTTGGGTTGGGATTTCAAAGGCTATTAGATACTTATTGGTTAAGTACCATAATAACATTTTTGATGTTCAACTCTTCCTTCGGATAAGAGGATGAATGAATGGATAATTAATATTTAACCCGAAAAGGATAAAGAATCGAACCTCCATTGAATCTTAATAAATGAGGTTCTCTGAGATGACAATAATCTCTGGGGATATTCCAGCTCGCGAATCTTTGATGTTCCCGAGAGAGAGTGTTAGAGTAGGATTAGAGTAGGACCGACCAAAAAAAAAATTAACTCAATAATCTCTAATATAAATGTGAGATGACAATCAATAATCATAAAGCTCATAGGGTTGTGATGCAGATCAGGCGGCGTGTCTTGCCATGTGACAACCATAAGGTGAAAGTGAGGTCAATTCTTAAGACTATGGTCTCGTCTTTTAAAACCTCTAAAGAAGGTTAGTATCTAAGTGGGTGATTGCAATTAAAAAAGGGTGACGCTATTTCCCTTTTATATACGACTAAATTTATCCCATTTTCCCTAAAAAAAGACAAAATTACTCTCGATGGATCAATTGCAATTTAAAGTAGCGGCCCCATTCCTTCTTTTCTTTATTTATTTTCACTTTCACGTAGAATCTCGTTGTCATAATTAAGTATTACATATATTTTGTTTTTTTTTCTGTTGTGGATATCCATGTATATTGAATGAATTATGATTTCTTTTTTATTTTTAGATTTTACTTCTGAATAAATAATTTTGATGAAAAGACAAATTTCCTTCTAGGCTCTTTATTTGCTACATCAAAAAAATTGTGTTTTCCCTTTACTATTGACGAGATACTTTTATAAAAAGTATGTGAAACGTCATAGGAGTATCAAATACACTAAAAATGTCAATGCGAAAAAGTTAGCATGAGCCATCTTGATATTTTTTTTCATAAACACTTTACGTATGATATTCATTTTTGTCTTTCCAAAATAATGAGATTTCACAAGCATTAAAAGAATCTTATTTTATGCAATGTTTGATATAATTGAATTTCATCTTTTAAAGTTTCACGTTGGAAAATGTAATTGTGATTTCATTTTGGAAAATCATTAAAGAGGGGTTTTTTATTGTTTTATCCCATCATCTCGTTAGATATATCTGTATATAAAAGATAACCAATAAGAAAAGGTTTTTTGGTGGTATGCATAGTAAAGTGAAAGTTTATAAACAAGTAATTGCGTTAACAATTGTTTATCTTAAAGTTTTTCTAGATTTTACTTGACAATTGATCTATAAGTTTGCTTGACAACGTAAAAAAGAATTAAGTTTCTTGGAAAATTTTCTTTTCGACAAAACTAATTTTTATAGATGTAAAATCTAACAATAAAATAAAAAACACAGTGCCCACGAGAGGGGAAAAAATAGTACGTGTGAAATTCTTAATTAATGCATATGCATTTTACATAGAAATAGAAAAACTAAGAAAAGACGGAAAGAATAAATTTGCGGCACCAATTTAGATTGTAACTAAATGATTGGGGCAACTTTGTAATTTTGGTAATGAGAAAAGTGTCAAAAAAGTCCTAAACTTATTACATCGATGTCAATTTAATTATAAATCTTTTAATAGTGTTAATTTAATCTTACCTTTTGGCCTAGTACCAATTTTGTTCTCTCAGTTAATTGTGGCAAAATATTACTAGGTGGACGCCGGCCAGCCTACATGGTATAACCAATACTTGACATAGATAATGTTAATAATTTTTATTATTTTTATTTTTATTTTATTTTTTTGGGCAAGGAAATGGCTGATGTCCTCCCACAGGCGAGGCCTAGCGAGGGGCCAAATTTGGCTTAAGACTAGGCTAGGGCGACCTTGCCAAATCCAGGTTGGCCAAGGGGAGCTCTTGCTAGGGCTCACCCACACCCAACTAGATCTCACCTGTGGCGAGCAATAGCGAACGTCATCTAGGTGAGGCCAGCTTAGCCATGGCCAGTGGCTGGCCGTCACCTATAGTTGATGGCTGACCAGTGGCAAAAGGAAGAAGAAGGAAAAGAAGGAAAGAAAAAAAAAAACAGAAAATATTATAAGAAATGAAAAAATGTAAAAATATTATAAATTGTGCACGTCGGTATTAGTGGTGCCACTTTTCCGGAAGGACTAAATTAGCAATATTATAAAAAAAAATGAAAAAAAATTGGCTGTCGGCACCCATGTTAATAATATTTAGCAAAAATTAGCCGGAATGACTCGATTAGTACTAGAAAAAAAAAAGTTCAAGACTAAAGTAGTACTATTAAAAGGTTTATGATTAAATTGACATCAATGTAAATTTAAGACTTTTCCGATATTTTTCCCTTTTGGTGAAATATTGATGAATTCAGTGGGTGGAAATAATGCGGCCCTTGAAAAATCACTTCAAAGGCACACTAAAATATGTTGTTTCATGGACTATTTTGGTTCTGTTCACCAAACGCGTAACCACTCCATATTATAAGTCAACGTCTTGAGCTTTCTCTATAGCCAACGGACGTGCATGCGCTTCCTTTGCTCTTCCGCTTGTCATCTTGTTGTCACAGGCATCACATTCGTCTCCAAACCTTAATCTTCTTCTTGGTTCACCTGTAAGTTATTCCCTACCTTCTCTTCAACACACTGTCTTTGGTTTGGTTATCTTCTTCTTTTTCTTTTTTCTTGGGGATCTAAGAGGTTGATTGTCTGGTCTTGTTATTGTGATGAAGCTGACCCAGTCTCTGCGCTCTTCCAGATTTAAATCGTAGGTCAGTGAATGAACTTTTGCACGGTCTTGTTCACTCTCTCATTTGATGCATCGTTAATTGAAGTCGAAATCACAATTTATTGAATTCAATCTCCTTCGACATATTCTGATTATTGCAGATGGCATCGGAGCCTTTCACCTTCGGACCTCACAAAATCAATCCGGCGGAAGTTTTTTACACCACATCTCTGTCGTTTGCAATGGTCAACTTGCGTCCTGTTCTTCCCGGTCTCTCTCTCTCTCTCTCTCTCTGCCTGGTTGCAATTTTGACTGGACAATATTGAAATTGCCCCAAAAGACGTGTAGGTGGGGAACTTTATCGGCAAGTGATATACATTAATTGGTAGAAAAGGAAACTGTTTCCTCAGTTTCCAACAACATTCCGTTTGCATGAAAGAGGTGATCCTATGCCATCACAGATTTCGTTAGAGTAGGAAGCACACTGTGCATCTAGCTTCAAATAAGAAATCTTTTCAACAGAACCCCCAGTCAGCAGTGAATAGCTTTATATTGAATGGGCTGTCAATTATAAGGTTAACTGAACAACCAATATCCTCTGAAGTTGCATTTTCAAAGTGGAGAAAATATTTTCCTTTTAGTTCTCTGTTCTACTTCTGGATACTATGCCTAATGTGTGTGGTTTTGATTTGAATTTATTACCTTGCAGGTCATATCCTTTTCCACGTAATTAAATTCGACGATAGCACTTTTGTTTGTATGGGTAAGTATGTTATTTAGGAGAGCATGGATGGGGCCTGAAGGCCCTTCTTTGAGCAGAATTTGTGAGAAAGTGGCAAAACAGGCATTATTCCTTCTTAGATGGAGTTGAGTGCTGAAAGACTACGAGGGAAACCATGAAGTCAAATGTGCCACCAGACCTATCACCGAGAAAGCAACCCAACTCACAAGGATTCATATCTCCCTGTACCTATTCTCATGAGGTGTTGGATCTGCAAATCATGAGGATCCTGTGAGAGTAATCCTCTTTAGTGCTTTCAGCATTGCTTCAGCCACATTGAAGCTGCTCTCTTTTATGTTAACCCAAAAGAAAACACCGTTCCGCATGTCCAATTTCCAACTGGATAATATCATACAGTGGTGTACTCCCGGAATTTCTTACATCTGGTATGGACAGCTGCCCTAGTTTGGACAGTCAGTACACAAGATCCACATATGCATTAGCGTGACACTGTTTTCTGAGAGCACCTTCAGACGTCAAACAGCAATGCATTAGAGTGGCATTACTTTGACACGGTTTTCTGAAAGTATCTTCAGATCTCATATGTTCAGCTGTCAGAGTCACGCCTTGTTGCATGATGAACTCTGTTATAGATTTCACTGCAAAGCTTGGCATAGCTTTTGGAGGCGTGTTTTTATGTGTATCTGTCTCTGTTGGAAAACAAAATCGCGTAAGTAAGCCGTGTGGTAATTAGTATTCCCCATGTCAATCATCCTTAGCCATCTAGAAAGGCGCATACTTTAGTTTGGTTTTGAATGAGATAAAGCATTTACGATGCATAAAATGTTTCACTTGACATCATGTACATGTGCTCATCTGCCCAAGGCGTGAAGTAAAGCGCTTTGTTGATCTTAGTGCTGACGAGACTATTGATCTATGGCTTACTGCAAAGAAAGTTGCTGGTCAGTTGGAACACTACCACAAAGCATCATCTCTGACTTTTACAATTCAAGTAAGGCAGTAGTAACTTTTGGACTAAACTCTTTTTTCCTTGTGTGTACATAGCCACCCTTAACATGCCATCTTAGATGCTGTACATGTTACTCGCCAAATTGATTCCATTTCTCTGGCATCTGAATGTCACATGATATGAATTAGCAAATTAGCAGTAAATAATGGTTCAATACAAGTATATGCTGATAAGAAATAAAGCTCTGTAGTTTCGGTTGAATCTCTTAGCTGATTCAATAAAAAAATTCCAATTTATATCACTCCCACATTTATTCCTTGTACTTACGAACCCATATTAATCCTTTCCTATTGCAATTACATTGAAGGGGAATTCCGGATTGATAAGAGCTATCTCTTGCAATTCTTTTCGTAAATTTCGTCCATGGTCATTGAAATTTAGTGAATTTTGCTATTAGGTCACTCTACTCCAGCTTTAATCATCCAACACAATGAAGTTACAATATTTTTGCAATCGATGCACTTTATTAGTAATCTAGCCAATTACGCAGTGAATTGCTGACGTGATGGACATGTGGTCAGTTCTCTGGACATGTCATTGTCATGCTTACACGGGCACCATGTCAGCATTTCACTGGCAAATTTGCGGGGTTGTGGTTAGAGTGTGTCGATTACCTTAATTTAGAAGTTTCATATATTGAGTTACTAGAACAAAAATTTAGCGATCTACTTGTAAAATCATTAATTTTTTATTACATCAATGCAATTTTACCGGATATTGTCAACATTAGCATAAGACATGGCAGTAAGGTCTTAAAGACTTTTTGAATGGCTGGGCAAGTCTATTTCTCATTGAAATTGAATATCCAGCCTTATCAGAAATTAGACTAATGATGAGTGGCTGCAATCTAGGATCCAGGGTTCAAATGTATGCTGTAGAGGAATGTTTTCACGCGTGAGAAATTGTCTGTTCTTTTTTCCTTGTTGTTCTTTTGTTCTGTGTGGTAATTGTTGATTATGCTAGGATGGGCCGCAAGCTGGACAGACCGTGCCGCATGTTCACATTCACATTGTCCCCCGCAAGGCTGGTGATTTTAAGGAGAATGATGAGATCTATGATGCGGTAAGAAGTGCAAATCTCATCTACCCTGCTGGTTTCTTTCAGTCTGAAACATCTTTTTATGATGGAATATACCTCTAATCGCACAGATCGACCAGAAGGAGAAGGAACTGAAGCAAAAGCTCGACGTAGATAAGGAAAGGAAAGATCGGAGCTCTGAAGAGAGGGCCCAGGAAGCAGAGGAGTACAGAAAGCTTTTACTATGAGTCATGCTCTTGGATCGGGCAGGATGGCTTGCATCAGTTGATTCTTTTTCTTGTGAACAATCTGCAATTAGCTTTCGGTGCATGCATTGCCTGTATCTTGGCTCTGGACCTCTCTACTGGAAGGAGCATTCGTTTGTCTGCTATTTGGCTTGTAATGATGTGTGAATGAATTTAGCAATGCTGGAAGGTGATGTGATAACGTAAGGAGGTGGTTATACTTGTATGAATAGATGATCTGAATGTCGGTTTACAAACAAATGATGGATTTTTCCGGGGAAAAATACTCAGACTTGATTGTGCAGGAAGTCCAGAGTCCGAAGATCCTTTATGGCAGATAAACCGATGCCCCGTCGCCATTTATTTGGTAGACAACTTAAGAGCTCATTGGTCGGATCTTCAGAATTTAAGCAACTGAATCGCATGAAAGCATAACAATGCCAAGTTGATTTGATACCCATTGCCAATCCGTTGGTATATGCTTGTGATCAAGGCTTAATAGGGTAAACGCTAAACAGTGTTGCGACCAAAAAAAGAAACAGTAAACAGTATTGTTTTCCTATTGGAAAAAAATAACAATGGCAACAAGGAGAGAAGATCCATGCTTTAGCTAGTTTGAGGTTAAATCATAGCAACGAGTTTCAACATATCTAGCAAGCTTTTAATTCTTAAGCTGCACTATAAAATTGCCAAACCCAACATGAGACTGCAGAAAAGGCAGAGTTGTTAGGTCCTGACGACATTAAATAGCTGGAGAGGAATCCGATAAATCCGACATAAACAGAGTAAAAATTGGATTGGCTAAGGGGAAATTCTGAAGACCTTGCAAAATGCATAATATGATGAATATCTCAGCTTGAGGACCCCAATTCAGTTTATAACAATCCCACCAGTGCAATACACTATCATCGATGACAAACTTAACCGAGTTAACATTCGAGAACAATTCAGGCTACAAATCAAGGCAACAGAGAAAAGACTAGGGTTAACTCTTTAAGAAATATCCTTCCAAATTGGTTTAGTGCCATGATTGAAAGGGTTAAGACCACAAAAATCCAAAATTGGTACATCTATTCAAGATTCACCTCACACTAATTTTTTTTTAATCACCAAAAACCATAAATTAATACAATTGTGATAAATTTATCCAAAACTAATTTTTTTAACCACTAAAAACTCCAAATTGATACATTTATGATAATTTTACCCTTCGTTAATTTTCATTAAATTAAATTAATACCACTCCATTAATTTCTATTAAATAAGATCAATATCATGAAAAATCATAAATTGATATTATTGTGGCAAAATAGAATAAAAGCTCACCGGTACACCCATTAATTGTCATATGTCATCCAACTCAATAATTTAACAATAAAATTTAACGAAACTAATAGAGAATAAATTTGTCACAATATACCAGTTTCAGATTTTTCGTGATATTAATTGTAATTGAAACTATCACATAGATATATGTGTACCACAATATCACCTTTCTTTTTAAGATGGAAGTGCCCAAATCAAGAATCAATGACATATCTATTATGCTCAACTACAGGCCAGCTATGATGTTAAATATCCAATAGAAAAACATTTCAAAACCAATTTATCCCCAAATCGAAAGTGCAATAACAGATAAACTGGTACCTCCTTCCCCATTAAAGAGGAAGTCTCCCAAATCAAGAACTCGTCACCTATATATTACCCTTAAAGAAGAAAAGGCCTATGAGAGCTGAACTTTGCTATGTGGAGACAATTTTTTAAAATCTGATTAAAATACGATAATACTATGTCACTATCATACGTAGGAAAGGCCCACAAATTTAGCCAATCTCAGAATCACTCAGACTTCATCTACCTTAATGAAGTCTGGTCAGACAGATGCTTCCTATAGCTAGCCCCCTGCCATAGCATGTGCAAGAGGATTCTGCAATGTGACGAGTACAAACTGAATGATCAGGATACGCACTTGCCATTCTTAACATTCAGAAGAGAAAAGTTCATAAGGAGGTGCAACTGAAAAGATAGAAAACATTGAGCTATATTCAAATGTTTCCATAATCAAAGGTATTGCGTGTCAATGTTACAAGGACATCTTCCATTTTCTTCATTCAATTCCGCTACCTTGCCATCGCCTCGGCGGACTAAGACACGACTAGATCGACAGTTTGATGAGCACGCTTCACTCCAAACATTTCTTTGAAGTGGGCAATTCAGATAACCGAAAGTGTGAGACAGTAATTGAAGAAGAAGGCATTATTTCAGTCCGGAGATTGCATCAAAAGAATTATTAGATCGGAAATGAGTTTGTGAGATTAGATAGGTTGCTCAAAGGATGAAATTCATTACAACTACAAGACCGTGACTTCTCCACCGGACCGGCACAGCATCTGAACAAAGCGGAAACCGATTTCACAGCATCTTCAAGGCGATAAAAGCAGAAGCCAAACCCAGCGCATGTCCTTGTGCCAGCTAATGACTGACTTGAAGACCCTGCAGAAAGAAGATCAAGGTCAGCAAATGCCTCCGTCAACTGAAATGTTGTAGTTGCACTTTAAAATGTTAATTAAAAGAGAATAGTCAGCATGGCCATAAGAAATCTGCCCTCACCATAATATCATCACACAAAAGCTGTTGCTTGTCCTATCAGCCCCGCAACAGAATTATCTCCAGATCTACACTGAAGTGTAATTGATATTACTCCTCGAAGTCATTTCCAATCGAAACTCATCTAAAGCTTCGGTATTTTGATCCCAAGGCGACTTTGATTAGCATATCAGGTTTGTCGTTCTTTCTTCTCTGGAGTCGTTTGACATAAATAAAATACAATGTCGAGTCACATTTTTGGTATTTTTACTACTCATTCAATAGCATATGAAAGAATGGAAGATAAAATGAACTGCCTTACTACTAATACCGTAAAGAAAGAACATGGATAACTTGTAAGCTATCATTGCTCTATTCAAGGATAATTACCAATTCAGTTTTAAGCTTTTTGTACGGATGTCAATTTAATTTTAAAATTTTCAATTTTGTCAATGTGTTCATAAAACTTTGTGCAAAATTCTAAGTCAGTCCTTCCGATTAATTGTCATGGAAATCGTTGACGTGATGTCAATTGTCCTACAAGGCACAATGATGTGGACAATTTGTCGATCACTATGTTCATGATTTTCAGCAACAATTTGTTGGAAGAACTATATTAACAAATTTAAAAAGTTTAGGACTAAATTGACATTCACATAATATGTTTAAAGCTAAATTTGTAATTTTCCCGCTCTGTCCATCTAACGTCCCTCGTTCTTCATGGTATAGGATCGATTGGATGAGAACCATCTCCAAACATACACCTCGATGCCACGCTTTTGAATATTCTTCTCTTCTCTTCTCTCTTTTGATGATATCTTGCCGATCGATTGGAATTATCCTCCATCTTTGTGCCCGAACTTTATACAACCAGCCCTAAACGCATAAAAGTGATCATTCAGCATGAGCGAAGGGTGAGTTTTGGATTGCACAAAGTGAGCATTCGCTAGTAAACCTGATCACTGGGTAAGTTCAGGCCAGACCCGGCCTGGGAATGATCGTTGCCGGCCTTGTCCAAGCCCGAGAAGCCGGGCTTATACTTTGGGCCAGTCGCGCCCTATTATTTTCCATGAAAGAGTACATGTAAAGGCCTCTGCTTATGATAAAAGAAAATCTGGCTGCTACATCTATTAGAAAATTCGGAAGTCAAAAACTCATCTGCTGCGTAATCTGGGCAGTGATCCAGTTTAGCATCTGTGCTTCTTATGAATTCTGCCTACTGTGTCCCACCCTCATTACACATTCCAGGCAAAAATGAAAATCACAACTCCAATTTCTAGAATAGTAGAATGTTCGTATTTGATAGTTGTGTATATTATGGATTAGTTCTGACCTTATTCGTAGAATGTTCAACAATGATGAGCAAAAGAAAGAATTATCAACTGAGTGATTCAGAATGTGCACATAATGGGAAGAAGAGATGAAGCAATTTCAGTTAAATTGAGAGGATGATTTGTGATTCTAGCTATCTAACTAGCAAAAAGAGCCTATTCCAGGAACCTTAAATTGGATGGCATTTTTGCATTAATAAATGAAATCCATGCACAAGTAGTGCTGTTCTTCTGACATGTATTATTCAGTTGAAAATTTGAAGTATTAGTAATACCTAGTCAATTCGATAAGGAGCATGAATATGTCACGTAAAAATGTGATCGAGTATTTTTCTGATTTTTAATCCAAGGGCATCATCTATTAAAGACCTTAAATATCTATAAACCAGTTAAGTCCAGACTTTTGCTCTGTGCAAATCTAAACCTTACAGTACATGAAAATTTTCATCTCAAGAATTAAAGGGCACGAATTCGAATCCTCCCTAAAGAAATTCAAAATTTGAGTCAATGAAGAGTTAATTTTCATTGATATGTTGTACAATATGTGTGTGTGTATCAATACCTATAATTATGGTGAAAGATAAAACTAAAAGATAACAAATTTGTTTATAAGGAAAAAACAAATCACAAAAGAAAGATAAAAATAAAAGATTTTTCCCTTCTGAAATAATTTTGTTTATAAGGCATGGTTTGCAAAAAACCTATAATGATCAACTCGTTAATGCTCTATTTGATTTGTTATCTTCATATTGATTTGTAAAGATATGATTTTCTGCTTCAATACACCCACGGTAATATAAAGCCTTATGTGAAAGATTTAATCGCTACTCACAAATTGCTTAGTAAAAATAAAAGATAACAATTTTGTTTATAAGGAAAACAAATCACAAAAATCTCGAAATGATCAACTCGTTAATGCTCTATTTGATTTGTTATCTTCGTACTGATTTGTAGAAGATTCTGCATTACAAATAATCTGAATTTTTCCCTTCTGATTTTCTGCTTCAATACACCCACGGTAGTATAAAGCCTTATGTAGCACATGAAATAGTCACATCTCAAGGCATGGTTTGCAAATTGGCCGTTGTTAAACGATGCAATAAACTATCGAAGGAATTAATGAACCCACATGTTCTGCAAGGGTGTCACATTTAATTAATTTAATCGCTACTCACAAATTGCGAGCAAGCTCTAGCTCTGTCCCAAAACTGCTCATCAAGCCCACCAAAATAAAATCAGACACCACTTAGGAAGTTCTCAAACCAAGGTAGTCTATGTCATCAAGACAAGGATGTTTTTTCTGCTTTGTAATTGCATTCAAGATCATGAGCGAGTCCAAAACGTGGGGGAAATAACTAAAATAATCTTAAGCCTATTTCATTTATGCCATTTTTATCATAAACATTTCAATCTAATCAATTTAATCCTAAACCTTCTAATAAGTTGTCAATTTAATCACAAACATTTCAATTATATCAATTTAGTCCTAAATATTTTGACTATTTGTCAATTTAGTCATTACGATCAATTTTAGCTGAAAATCACCAACCATGTGCTGACATACACAATTTTCTGCATTTTTTAAATTATTTTTTTCTTCTTTTCTTTTTATTTTCTTTTTTTCCAGCCTCGGGCCAACGATCTCGGGCAGCCACAGGTGAACATTCATGTTTGGGTCGGGTCGGGTATTAGTGGACCCAATCCGAACGGTCGACACCCAAAGTCATATCAGAGACTCAAATTTGCTGCGATTCCAGGACCTGAGTTTCTTCTATCTGTTTTTGCAATGTAATAAAATTGCGAATACCGTGTGATTTGGCTTTTGTTTTTCGTTGCGGGACGCAACCCACTTTGGCACTAGTCTTTTTGTGCGGCTGTTCTCCGTTGTTCCTTTGGCATACTCCATGTCGATTTTTCTTTTTCTTTTTTTCATGATTTTGTCGTTTCATGAGATGCACTTTGCCCGAAAGCCTTGCAAGCTTCCAGACATTTATTATTTTTAGAGACTTTTTTTTTTTTTTTGGGGTAAAGACTACTAATCATGTCATTTTTCAAAGAAATATAAATCATTTTTCAAGAGTTGAAATATTTTAGTCGGTCTTTGTATAAATTTCCAGCAGAAAATTGACTATTTGATATCCTAAATATTATGGGATAATTGTTTAAAATATCTCTAATTTATTGTAAAGCAACCAATTTAGTTCTAAAAATTGGCCGGAAAGATTAGTCACGTCAGTGAACCTTAGTCAAAATTGATCGAAAGGATTATTGACAAATCATTAAAAAGTTTGACACTAAATTTGCAATGTTAAAAAATCCAACCTATTAGATAAAGGAATGTGAGATTTTGTAAAATCACCGCCTATTAACCTTGTGTGTTGAACTTTCTAATATAGTATCAGAGCATGATATCTTAAGTTCAAATCTTCTAGGTCTATACTTGGTTCCCTGATGAAATATTACAATGTTTTAGAATAAGACCAAATTTTAGCCTACATGCGAGAAGGGAGTGTTAGAATGTTTAAATATTAAATCGTTCATTCATTTAATAGTTTAAGTTTTTAAGTTGGACATTATAATAGGTAAAACTGAAAAAAGTTTAAAACTGAATTGATATCTATACAATGAATTTAAGACTGATTGGATAATTTTCCGATAAGAAAAGTGTACCCAGCATCTCATGTCCAATGATGACAAGAAGTGAGGGACATTAAAACGAGACACCGTGCAATACAAATTATCCAGATTGCCTAGAACACCATCAGCATTATTTGGTTAGCTTTCAAGCAGGCAAGCCAATGTCATATTCTCTGTTTCTCTTGGCAATCTTGAACATTAGGACAGGCACATGGGATCCGACATTGCCTCCCATGTTGTCCAACTCAAAGCTCAAGTGTGTTTGATATGATTGGCTTGATCCAATTTAAATGGTTTGATTGGTGGAATATGGGCACGCCAATGATTTGGATGACTCAAGGTCGGTCGTCCTCTTTCATTGGGTGTGGATGCAATGTTCCAACAAGATCACCTGCTTTCCACCCACCCTAGCTACCGTGTAACAACTGGCTTTGGATTTTTGTATTTTTGTATTTTTTTTTTTTTTTTTTTTTTGCCTTTTGTTCCGAAACTGGCTTTTGATTTAATAATTGTTACTTTTGCGAATTCTTAGCCTCATTAGTGTGCATTGCGAGCAGCTCATCAACCTCCTCCATCTTCTCCTGATGTTTGGGCAAACGTGGGGAAATTATGCATTTAGTCCAAAGTGGTCATTCTACATAATTTTTTGCCGAAAATAACAATATAAGACGGCCTATAATGATTGGACCATCATGTTAATGATTTTTGAAAAAATTGACTGAAAATATTATATTGGAATTTCTTGAAAAGGCTTTGGATTAAATTGAAAAAATTGGAAAGACCATGAATGAATTGATATTCATATAATAATTTTAGGACTTAAATAATTTTCTCTTGCAAATTTTATTGGACAATTAAACTGGGAATCTTAAAAACTTGTATCGATTCGGCACTTGAGTTTGTCATATATAATTTTCATTTCTATGTGTTTAAATCTTAAAACTTGCGGTTCTCCTAATGATTTAGCTTTTTAATGAATAAACATTTATATTCCATTCTTTAGTAATATCTTTTTTTTTTTTTTTTTTTTCGCACAGCAGTACCAGAGTGGCGCCAAATAAGTTTCATATAATAATATTCAAAGAGAAAGATTTAAAAAGACAAACAAAATTTTAAAAAAAAATCGAGAGAGAGAGAGAGAGAGAGAGAGTGTGAGACTGTGAGGCACCCCTTCCCATTTCTAATTTTAGTTCTTTTTTTTTTTTTTAAATCCCAATTATTTTAACATGAAATGACATCTTTTTTGCGTTGGGCGACAATGCTCCGACGAGGGTGGTTGAACCCTTGCTGATAATTTAATGTCACATGCTCCTCGCGAAATCACATAAAGCACTAATAATGAGATACTCAATATCAAATATAAAAATTTGATAAAAAGCCTATCAAATAGAAATATTGGGTACCATGTTGGCCAAGAATCTTCTATCTTTAAAAATACTATATAAATTTGTAATTGTACATTTAACCGATTACTTAAAAAAGCATTAACACCATTAAAATCTATTCTTAAAATTGCAAAAGTAACAACAACAAAAATGAGAAACTACAAGAGAAATAAAATATCGGGGACTATGTTGGCTAACAAATTTATGCTGTAAACAGTATAATAAAATTTAGTGATTCTAAAACTGATTAACTCATACACTATATTTCTGACCAAAAAAATACACTATATCAAGCCAAAAAAGAAGAAGAATACATTATGATTTTTTTTTAATAATAAGAAGCATTTAAACCTTCAACTCGACTGATGATAACACTGCTATTTTAAATTATTTTATTCATCTAATTGGTAGTGTATTAAAATGATTATAAATGTAATAAATTTAAAATTTTAGATCACATATGTGGAAAATATTGATACATTAATATGACATCTTAAATTGTTTACTCAGTAGTAAACCAAAAATGTTGAATTAACAAATTAAATGCGGTTATACCGAACTATAAATTATGTCCTTGGCCAAAAAGTTGTTAAAATTATTTGAATATTACTTTATATTAGGTGGTGCGACTGTAAGTCACCTTAAGAGAAAATAAATATAGAAGAAATGAGCTTGTGCAACGCACAGAGCTTAAATAGCTACCTATGCTCGGTGCCCAGATGATTCAAATGCCGTTCCTATCTGAAAAATATTTTATGCTTGAGATTATTATTTTATTGGTCTCACATATTCTGTCCAGACGATGGGTGGACATAGATTTTTATACGATTAAGACCGTAAATCGATATTCAAATCGATGGCCGGTCTGATTCCAATTCTGCGAGCTTATCTAAATTGACTCTGTCAGAATGCATGATGTTACAATAGACAATGAATTCGATAGTCTACAGCATGTCTCGACAAGCCTGGTCAAAATCTGATCCAGCCGGAAGCTAACAGTCCTCACGGACTTAAAATCCGTAGTAGAATATTAGTATTGCTCCTCGGGGACAGTGACTAATCATTATGGTCTTATTATTAAGTGGGGGCAACAGGCTCTTTTACAGAACTGTCATCCATTTGCAAAAACGATTAGGGCTTGGGAAAAGTCAAAGCAAATGCACATTTTTCCGCGTGGAAAGGACAAAAACCCACGTGCCTGGGCTTGCTAATTGAACCCTTGTTTGGGGCTGACAAAGTGGTTTGATAATGAAAATGATTTCATGAGATATTTGAAAGTCATATGATCCAGTCGGCAAGTTGATTAAGAAAATGGTTGAGATGAGGGAAGCTCCTGAAAGGGTATGAACCCCGGATGAAACTATAGGTTTCGTTTTGTTGATCAATTTTCCTATTCCATGCTAAATTTGCCCCATCAATCAATTAAGAACTGCTTTTTTTTATTCCTTATGAAAAAACACAATTTAGGATAACTTTCACACTCATAAAATGCAACATTAATCTTGTGAATGGTGCAAGATGCCAACGTTAATGTGAAATCATTTGCCTTTAGCAAAGTGAGGAATTGATATTCCATATTATATGGAACATAGTTATTTATGATGAGATAATAATGAATTGCTCAATGATTCCATTAACATCAATGTAAGGCATCATAGTGATGTTGATAGAATGAGTTATCATACTAATGGTTTCCCCAAATCAATTTGACGAAATGTATTTTTTTTCCCATTGATTTAACACTTGGCACTTATCACTATCTCTTCTCCCTCCCACTCTTGATGATTGTGACATTCGAATCTCACTTTCTCCATTTTATCCTTTCACTTACGTTCCTCACATGCTTTAACATCATAGAAAAGGAATCAAACATGAACATGAAAAATGGCTAGTCTCCTTGATTTCTAGACTTGGAGTGATTGGTAAGGACGATATGGAATTTTCAGCTTGGAAATTGAAGGTAATCTGTTCAAAATCCTTCAAAAAACAAAATGTAAATTATTTTGTGTCAAATACCACTTTTATACAAGAAAAGTATAAACTTAACCGGCTCATGAAACCTATAAGATGTATCATGACCTTTTGGATAGTTGGATCTTTGCCCCGGTATCTCTTTATAATAAAAATTTAGGAAGAAATGGAAAAAAAAAAAAAAAAAAACAAGCCCAAAAAGAAAAAGATAAAAAAAAAAGAATAAGGTTGGCGGGTTCAATGCAAGCAGTCGGGAGCAATATTGCACGCCGTGGTCACTATACGAAAGTCGAGGAAGAACTGATGCCAGAAAAGCGAACCTCACTTTTTGTCTGTGGCCACTAGCGACGGTAACCCATGATTCTCCCTGTCTCCCTTTTCTTTATTTCCTTGTCTTAAATAAGTAAAATTCATCACTTCTGGTGCATATAACTTGAATACGTATTCATCAGGTCAGCCATGTAATTTAGGAGCTCAGAATTTACATGCTTAAAATAGAATTCCGCCACAGGCGAAAAATATATATAGATGATCTCAAAAGAATAATGTGCCTCTTATCAATAAAATGAAAACACGTATTTAAAAAATGGGGAAGGAAATAAATTGGGGGTGTACTAGTTTATGTCAATTGGAAGATTAAAAGATGAATTCAACTCTTTAAAGAGATTTGGATGGATTTATTCATATTCAAAGTGGAAATAGCTCCATTGAAAGGATTATGATGAGAATAATCTAAAGTATTATAGCATGGCGTGTAAAGGAAATAATTTCTAAAAAGAAAAGTCAATTGGTGAGTTCTAGATATCATTAGAAAAATAAAATACATGTTGATTTGGAAATAATTCTACAATCTTTGTAGAGCTATTTTTCTTGAAAGTATAGCTCATTTTGAGAATTAAGGTGTGTTTATTTCACAAAAATGAACGAACGGCGAACAATTTTATCATTCACGGAAATATTTGAACATAAATTATTATCGATAATAAAAATATTTTTCATTAATTAATTATGTCAAGTGATACAAACGAACTTTTTAAAAATGATTAACACCAACTCAACATTACATGTTATCCAACTCAACAATATGATAGTAAAATTTAATAGAAACTAATATATTGAAATTAATCATAAGTATACTAATTTAGTGTCAATTTATCAAAGATATATTAATTTAAGATTTTTCGTAATATTAACCATTCTAAAAAATATTTTCTAAAATCATCTTTCTCGCCGAGAGTAGGGATGGAAATGCAATCGCAGCGCGTGGAGCAGTACGAGCAGTATAACTATATGTGCACTGAACTAGGGGCGGGGTTCATCTCCAACGACGCCGTATCGTCTCACTGAGGTCGTCCAGGTTGCGTGTGGAAAGATACGGCGTTTTTGCTCCTCCTATCGTTTTCGTCTCAAGTTCCGCGAAATTGAAAAAAGGCCAAGTTGCTTGCTGATGGAATCTTGACGAAGCCTCCTCCCTCCCTCCCTGCCATCTCTCTCTCTCTCTCTCCCCCTCCCTGCAAAGCCTGACGATGAAGAATTCCTTCGCAGTCAACCCTCCCGCCGCGTTTGGCAGCTTCCTCTGCTGAGGTCTTGGCTTTGGGACGCCCCCGAGTAATGCTACGACGGAGAGGCGAATCGACGGTGAGATCCGAGGCGGAGATCGGGAAGGAACGCTACGCTGCTTAGGTATTCATGCGACGCAATCTCAATCTTTACACCCCCGCCCCTTGTTTTCTGTAGCAGCTTGCGAGAATCGAATTCCCGAAGCCTTGGGCCATTCGGTTTGGGCTTAGCGCTGCTGAAGTTTCGGCATTTTTCTCTTTTTCTTTCCAAAGAAAATCTAATAGATCGGCTGGTATCTTTGGAGAAGAAGGAAAAAGGCTATGTTTTGTGCCTGACCCATGAATGATTGGATTGGACGCGAGCGGTTCTTTTGCTTGCGCTGTGTTCCCAGTTTCCTTTTTGTTGCGGTTTTGGGTTGTGGTGTTCTGCTGTGTATGTTGCTGTGGTTGGGTGAGTATGTATTTGACGGGGGCTGTTCGTGCGGTAGTTTGGGATTAAGCTTGATGCTTCTCTCTCTGTGGTTTTGCGGGGTTGCGGCTTTGTGATGTCTTCTAACGAATTTGACTTTGCTTTGTTGTTCCAAATTGGAGATCCTTTTTTTTCTTTTTTACCTTCCGTTGCTGAGTGGTTTGATAATTGTTCTGATCTTGGTATTCCTTGTTTTTTGGGTTAGCTTTGGCCCTTCTCAGGTGCTTTCCTGAGAAATTGTGATGCATATAGAGGTTGCGAAATTGCTTCTTTTTTTTTTCAGGTTTTCATTGCTTCCTCCCACAAAAGTGTGAAAGAGTTTGATTCCCGTGTTTGTACTCTTTGCAATCAAAAGATCTAGGATTTTTGAAGGATGCAAAATGAAATTGCTATTTCTTTCTGGTTTTCATTGCTTCCTTTTGCAAAATGAAAGCAAGAGGCTATTGAAGAGTACAAAATCCATGTCACGTGAGAGCCTCTCATATAGCTTGTCACATGTTCTGGTTTTCATTACCCATTTGCATTAGGATTTTCTAGTTATACTGTGTCAAACCGAAACCCTAATGCAATTGGGTTCAAGTTCAGTGGTCGGTGCCCATGGATTTATGATGTCTCCACGTGTGTGCTTTATTTGGTTCATTTCATGTGGTTTTTGTGTATAATAGATGAGTAGTTGGATGTCTTTATAAGTCAGTTGGTTGATTCTCACTTCTATGAATATAACCTAGAAGAACATTACTTTACCCATTTTGTTTTGCTACATGGACTTGTAATCTTGGGGATCATTTCTGATTTGTGGAAACACCTTGAAAATCAAAAAGTTGTGTGTTTTTAAATATTTCTTGGTTGAATATTCACAGAGGTCAGATGAGTGATTAACTTTGATTAGATTCTTTCTTTGTAAATGGTTAGAAAACTAAATTTCTAAGATGCACATATATAATTGTTTTAAATATTTTGATTTGCCGCTAACATTGATTTTCCATTTTATGGTTGAAGATGGATTCCTCAGTTAATTGGAACTGTGTGTGTAAATGCTGATAAGTTCAGACTTTTCAAGCAAAATTATTTGGAGATAGTGTTCTTCTGAGCTAAGGTGTCTAAGATGGATGAACGAGCAGTTTCTTGTGATGGCTCTTCCCTGAAAATGGCTAGGGAAGTTAAGCTGGAGGAAGATGAGGAAGAATTTCGCAGTTGTTGCGAAGATGATGAAGTGTGGACGGAGACTGACGATTCAGTTAAGGTGGAGCCCAAGTATATTTTAGGTGAATTTTCAGTGAAATTGTTCTTCAAGGGCATTTCAATCAACGAGTTCGGGGAATCTGCTGTTGAGCTTTCCGGAATTGGGGTGTCTATGGAACGGTTAGCTGATCTTCCTATTATCCAGGTGCAGAAAAAGTTGGATTTCTTTGTGGAGGAATCTGTGGCTGATTATTTAGCTCTGATGGACGGTCTAGTGGAGGCTTCACAGAACAATATCCGTCACGTTTATGCCTTTACTGATTCAAAGATGTTATATGATCAGGTAAGCTTGTCTAAAGAAGGATGTATCTGTTATTATTTGATATAATATTTGTGAGTAGTAGAAATTATTTCGTTGGTCACATATTGTATATGCAGTGCAATTATAATAAATGGTCGGGTGACATGGGTGCTTTTGACAGATAATGAATGAAGATAAGCTTGAGATTCCACTTCTGGTTGCATTGAGGCAGAGAATACTGGAACATGCAGTTAATTTTGACACCTTCATTTTGGAAGCTGTGTCCAGTAATGAGCTGGATAGGGCATGCCGACTGGCCTGCGTGGCTATTGGGATCGTTTCATATCCCATCAATGGAGAGAAGTCTCTTGACAACTGTTCTATTTGTCGTGAGGATAGACCAACACCCATGATGATCACCATGAAATGTTCACACAAGTTCTGTTCCCAATGTATGAGAACTTATGTGGATGGAAAAGTACAAACTTCTCAAGTTCCTATCAGATGTCCCCAGTTGAAATGCAGATATTATGTAACCCCTGTAGAGTGCAAGTTTTTCCTTCCACTTGCTTCATATGAATCTCTGGAAAGAGTCCTTGGGGAAGCAAATATTCACTATGATAAAATCTATTGCCCCTTTCCGAATTGTTCTGTCCTGCTTGATCCTCAAGAATGCTTGTCAGCCAGGGCAAGTTCCTCAAGTCAGTCAGAAAACAGCTGCGTTGAATGTCCGGCTTGTCAGAGGTTTATCTGTTTGGAGTGTGGTGTCCCCTGGCACTCTTCATTGACCTGTGAGGAGTACCAAGATCTTCCAGCAGAGGAAAGAGATGCTGAAGACATCACTTTGCATCGTCTAGCAGCAAACAAGAGATGGAGGCGTTGCCAGCAGTGTCGTAGAATGATTGAACTCACTCAGGGTTGCTACCATATGACGTGCTGGTAAGAGGAATTGTTTGTTTATGAGCGATGATAATTCCTATGTGCAGGCTAGATGTAAGGTTTTATTCTGTTTTCTGGAATACTAGGGTACTTTGACCAGCATGACAGTTTGCACTTGGAAGTATGGAGTAGATATTCTAGAAATAAAACTTGGCACTTTAGCAAGTGCCTCACCATTAATGGAACTTGAATTATTACAGATGGGAAGGACAGGTTTGTCCGTTCCAATCATTGGGCCACTCTGAGGTTTTCCATGAATTAGTTAGAAGGCTCTTGCATCCTTTATGCAAGGCATGTACCTGGTGCAGTGTCCCTGCACGTAATCATGCAGTGAAGAGTGCTGTCGTACTTCCCAAGATAATGAATGCCGAACACATCAATAGCTTTTATAAAATATGTTTACTCAATACTATGCCAATTAGGTGCTTGCCGATCACTTTGCTGATGATCTCACTGGTTTAAACACCAAAGTAAAACTTGCATGTTATTTCTTAAGCTAGTTTTAGAGTACTAGCATTGCTCTACTTTAAATATGGAACTCATTAGTTGTAATATATAATTTCTCATAGGACTGCCTGATTGGTTTAACCTGAATTCTGTTTACTTTGTCTTGCAGGTGTGGCCACGAGTTCTGTTATTCTTGTGGTGCTGAATACCGAGAAGGCCAACAGACTTGTCAATGTGCATTCTGGGACGAAGACAATTCTGGGGATTTAGTTTCACATTCAGCTCAAGAATCAGAACAATGGGCCTGGGAAACTTTCAATTCACTCCCCATGATAATGGATGCATACTCGGACCAAGAGAGGTCACAACTGGCACTCATTCAAAGATTTCTTGCTGGTGGCTTCAGTCTCAGTGATCACCATCCATATCAATCCCCTCCTCGCTGTACAGACTCATACGTAGATGCTATTAAAGATTTGCATCAGCTTCCTTGGCTGGAGAGGTTTGTCTCCGTGATAAGTGATGATTACTATGAAGATTATATGCAATAAGATGTGTAACAATAGCAAGCCTTTAGGCAATAAGTTTCACACAGCTAAAAAAGGTCTTAGCTAGGTGGGTAAAGAGTTCCTCACTCTGTTCCCCCTTATTCACGCTGGCATGGAAAAATAGGTGCTTTTCCTTGGAGTCGTATCATTCTCTGTCGGAGTAGATAGACTGAGAAAAAGGGGAAAGAAAAAATATTTATCTTATTGAGGCAATGGAAAGTCATTGAATCATATTTTTCTCCATGCATTCTCTTCTGAGCGCGTTATGGCAAATATCAATACTCTTGATTGCAAATTTGCGACATTAATGTGCTTCTGGTTCTTGAGGATGAGTTTGTTTCATTGATGTAATTTAGAGCTGATGCAGCAGTAAGATGACAAACGATATAGTGACGAAAGTAGTTGTGAAGAGCAGATAATGGATTAGTACAATGAAGTGGCTCTGAATGTCTTGATTCATCAGTGGTCATACATTCATCCGGGTTGGTGCCATTACATGTAAATAGGAACTTTTGGTTTTTCTTTTATGGTGTGAATCTTCAGTCGTGTTAAAAAATCATTAAGATGGAAATTTATCCATTTTAATGTGAAGTTGAACCGTAAAAGCACTAGTTTTGAGTTTCTAACTGTTTCAGCTTCCAGCTGATCTTTGCTTTGAGAGGCCTGCGACATGTTCTGGCTTTGGACTTCTTCGAAATAAAGCAACGTTCTCAAAGCTCTGTCAAAAACTCAACTCAGCAATGCTAATACTATAAAAAGCTTTTGAAGTTTGTGCTTCATTACGTACTTGGGTTATGTGTTGGTATTGTTTAAACTTTTTCCCTGAATAATTTTATGGAATTAAAAGAGGTTCTTTTGGGGCTGGGCTGTGTCCTGTCTAATGAATTCACAGTGCAATTATTGTAGGTACGTACATACCGATCCTTTACTCTAATCCAAGAGAATCTCTATAAGTGCTAGCTGTTAAGAAAGCTCAATCTAGATTTTGAAATTGAAAAAACTTTCTAATTCTAATGATTATGTCAGAATAGGTTATGGAACAAGTATATTATTATGAACAACATTCAAAGACTTTTAGGGCTTGTTTGATAATCATTCAAACAGTGTCAAATTCTAATTTTTTGTTTGCGGGAGTAGTTTTGGATCGAATCGTGTTTGGTAAAATTTTTGTTCTCGGAACAAATTTCTAATTTTATGTTTCTGTGAACAAATTTCTAATTTTTTGTTCTCGGAAGTAGATTTGGAATAAAATCAATAAGAATTAAAAAAATTGATTCTTGTTTCCGGAAAAATCTAAGAATCAAGCATTTTCTTCTTCTTCCCTTTTCTCTTCTTCTTCTTCCCTTTTCTTCTTCTTCATCTATCACTACCGCTACGGTTGCCGTCTACCACCCACTGCCGCCGATCGTCAGCAATCAATTTGGCGAGTTCGCCGGAGGCAAGCCCATGAATTATTTAATCTTATCATCAAAATTAAAACTAACGTACGGTGCCTAGTATATAAAAAGGCCGTCTCCACCTATGGTCTTTGGGCTGCTCATTATTGGGGCCCAATAAAAGCTTATTCGATTAGGGCGAGTCAAAGAGTCACTGCCAAGGAAAGACCTACCCACTCGGCCAACAAGGGCCAGCCTCGCTTGTCGGCCCTTGTCTAGCTGATCGCCGACCGACGACCGGCCACTTGAAAAGAAGAATAGGAGAGAGAAAGGAAAAAAGGAAAAAGGAAAAAAAAAAAAAAATTATGTAAAAATTAAAAGAAAATTATTTGGAGTAGAAATTTTGAGCACGGTATCAAACACATTTCTATTCCAAAATCAAAATTTTGGACAGTTACCAAATGGCTTAAAAGTTTAGAAATTGTTCTCGGATATAAAATAAATAAAAAAATCATTTCTTATTAGAAATTGTTCCCAAGAACATAATCGTTACCAAACGCACCATTAGCAAAGTTTGTTCTATTCCAGAATCATTTACACAAACAAGATGAATATCCCACTTTGGTGGATCCAGAACGTGACAAATTCATAATGAAGTAAGTCCAAAACGTGACGTATCCGGAACATAACACGAGACCAAAACGAAGACATATTCAAAATATAATTTACAACGGCTAATGATCTGTTAAAGATTTCATTTTCCCGAAATATATTGATTGAGCCGATCAAACCGATTGACAAAATCAATCTTGGAGACGAGTTTCAAATGAGAAAGCTATACTTATGGAAATCTCTTTAGGCAACCGGAATCAAGTAGAGATTGTATCTTTATCTTCAACGACCACAAAATCTCTTTGACTCATTTTGTCTAATGGGTAAAGTGGAAGAAAATCCTCCAATGATTGGCTAAGGTTAATGCGGCATGGGGAAGTATTTAAGGAGATTGATCAGTTTAAAGGAGTTTGAGACACAAATATGAAATTTCTAAGTTTGAAGCTAAATCTCAATATCACTTGTCTTCTTCTGTGAGCTTAAAAAAGTTGTGATCGTAAGAGAAATACATAAAGAATGACTTAGTAAGAGAGTGTGATCTACCACTAAGTGTCTACGCTCGAAACTGTAATATCTTGTTGATCATATAGTGGAAGCTAGCTAGTAGGTTATCAGCGTGGAAAAGTTGACGTAAGCTTAATCTAAACTGAACCACTATAAAATCTATATGACATTTTCAATTTAAACCACTATCTCAAGCGCAAGGAAGAAACTAAGGAATGGACCTCAATGGCGAGAATAGGTTGTAAGTCAATTCTAGGGATTGTTCATGAGATAACTAACTTATTAGGGATAAAACAACTCGAGATCAAGGTTACGTTAGACTAGAGTATTCGACCATGAAAAGACCATTCGACCATAATGATCAAAGTGGACAATCATGTATCGTCATGAGTAGATTAATGGACGGATATAAATTGATTCAACTTGAGTATATATCGGTCGTGGGTGCCTTTGCATGGTCACTATACTGGTTTTTTTCCAATGCATTGATGGACTAACCTTCAAAATTCTAAGGATAGGTTTAAGTCTACAAGACAACTTATCTCACAAGCCCATTCCACTTAGGTGTGTAAAAAGGGGGAAGGGGGGCGCAAGATCGACACGCCTCAATGTCAATTTAAGACCTTGTAGCCTTACGCGATTCCCGCACCAAGCAAGACTTAGACCCGCATCCTATTTATGCCAAAACCAAGACTTTATGGCTTAGGCGATTCTATCTTGGAATGGACTCAATCCGAACGAACCTCATCTCCATTCCAGATGTGAACAACTCAAGCACATGTTCAAGTATAAACATGAGTAAAATCATACAAAAGATTCAACATCCTACCCATGGTTTGACGGGTGAGCACTTAACTAGACTCAATAATAGAGACTACGGCCCTAGAGGAGATATAGGAATCTTACTTACCATGGCAAACCTCAAGGACCAACTTATATAGCTTGATGGATTGAGGATGCAAGGCAGAGAGAAATGAATGTGAGCTCCTCTTATTTATATTACTTGGTGTCATCATTACCAAGCCAAGTGATCCATTTCAAATTCTCCAAGTGTCTCGCCTAAGATCCTTAGTTGGCAAGCCTACTTATCCAATAATTGTGCCTAAATAGTGAGTTGGCCGGCTAAAAGATATCTAGCCATTTAGACGTCATCGATGATGGCCCGCTTTTCTCATTTTCATTGGACCACCTATACCCCACATTTAATGAGGCAGTTAATGAAGTTTAATGATGATGGCATTCTAGTTGCCAACTCGGCATCTAGATTCTTCAGTCATTAATGAGGGGTTCGTGTATCGTTCTCTGATTGGTCCACATGTGTGCCACATTTTCTAGAACTTCCAAGATATTTTTGACCTCCATCATGACTTTTGAAAAGTCAAGGGACATCTCATCCTCCTTCATTTAATGAAGGTATTCTAGAATTTTCTCTACTTTATTCTTTTATTCATTAAGAAGGTGGTTTAGAGAATTCCGTCATCTAAGTTGGTTCCAAGGCCGGGAAATGGATCATTAGGTACACCTCGCAAAATCGAATCACGTACACCCGAGATTTGGCCATCAAGTCTCATGCTCGCCCGAACTGTTCCTTTGGACGGTCGGTTGGCCAAAAGGGTCGGTTGTCCTTCAGTTGGTTCAAGGCCAATTCTAAGGCTACCTATTGCCAAACACTAAGTCAAGGCACTCATGGACCTTATAATTAGTAACAGAATAGCCGGGTCTATCTTTGAGCTCATTCCGATTGGCACATGATCCATCCGTATAATGGTCAGTGCATTACTAATCCACGATTGGACATCACCAATTTGAGATTCATTTATAATCACTAAGAATTAAATAGGGAATGATTCATTTTCAGCCGGAAGACGATCGCATTTGATCAAGTCGAATCGTTTGTGTATTGGTGCATAGCTAAGCGGAATCACCCATGACCGGGCACTAGAAGAGGAAGAAGGGAAGAAAAAAAAAAAGAAAAAGAAAAAGAAAAGAGAATAAAGAAAAATCAATAAAATATCCAAAAGGAATATTAATATATTATTAAAAATTATTTACGTCAATACTTGGGTCCACATTAGTAAGGTCCGAGCAAAATTGGTCGGATGAGCTCAATAAACAAAATGTTAAAATGTTTGTGATTCAATTAGCAAATTTAAAAATGTTTATAATTGAATTGGTAAAAATACAATAGATTTAGGATTTTTTGAATGCCTCCTTTATTTTGTTTAGCCAATTTTCACATAATGTTACTTAATTCTAGAAAATTATGTGGGCATTGTGACTATGTCAAGCCATTAACGTTATAACGTCTCACCAAGTTAGAAGGACCAATCCTGTCATTTTTGGAGCTTCCTTTGGCAAGTTGTTCGTTTCTTTAGATTCGTTCCCCTCAAACCAACCCAATTGAAGTTTCAAGCGACAAAATTGGCTGGTCTGCTTTTGAGAATGTTTCAAATGTGGCTTTGGAGTCATAGGTCCGAGTATTGATGACTATTGAATTGAGTATGAATAGAGTCAAAAGTGAATTTCTTTCATAATTCTACAAAGAAACGACCGAATTGTATAATAATCATCTCGCTCTTTGAATAGAGGAAAGGTAATGACCCTGAATGAGTTCTTGTTGGACTAGTCACTAAGGTATTATGGAAAAGAAAGGACTCAGACCGATGACAAATTTCACCAAATAGATGAATTTTCTCACACTTTTACCCTGTGTTTGGCAGTAAAGATAAAATTCGGGATATGATAATCATATCCTATCATATCCTACGTTTGATGCTTACTTATGATAGGATAAAGTAGGATATAATGGGACATAGGCCGGATAAAATTATCCAACGGGGGAAGTATGATAAAGGTAGATAGGATTTATAATGTTCATAATAGGAAAGTTTTTTTTTTTTCGAATAACAAACTTATTAAATTAACAAAATTAAAATTATATTTCAATATAAATAATATTTGAATTATAATTTAAGAAATAAGAAATAAGAAATTATTTTTAAATTATTTTAATTTTAATTTATTTATTCAACTTTAATTCTATCTTATAATAAACATTCAATCTATAAATTATATATTTATATTTGTTATATATAGTTTAGGTATTTTTGTATTATGGTTTTAAAAGTAAGAGCATTTGGAAGTGATACGTGAGTGAATATCGAGGAACGATGAAAAATGAGAAGGAGACGGCTAATTTAAGAAGTCCAAGGCTACGTTTGATCGTTCGAGTTCAAATTGGAATAGGACATGATAAGATAGGATTAGAATTCTTCTGAATATCCTCCGGACTGTTAAAAAAATCCCATTACATATTTGGTACAATCCAAGATAGAATTAATAAAATTTGAAAACCTCATTTGCCCAGCACAATCTCCTATGATATCTAGATCTTACTTCTTGAGTTTTCTCACCAGCTCGTCAAACCTAGGCTGCGCATGACAATGCTTCTTGGCTGAGGAAGAGTTTTTTTTTTTTTTTTCAGAAATAGTTCTTTTCTATTTCTACTCCGAAGAACAATTTTTGAGTAAAATAAGGTGTTTGGTAATTATACAAAATTTCTACTCTAGAAATAGAAAAAGAATAGAAATGTGTTTGGTACAAAATAGTTTCTTTTTTTTTTTTTATTCGTTTTTTTATTCTTGTTCACAAATCGCCGACCGCCGATCATGACCACCGCCGCTCGTCACCGGCCGCCGATCGTCACCGCCAACTGCCGCCACATAGCCCATCGGCCGCCACCTCTTGCGACCACCCGTTCGCTTGTGCGGCGGCGGTCGCGTGATGGTCGATGGCCGGCGGTCATGCGGCGGTGGCGGGTGGCAATAGGCGGTGACAATCGACAACGGAGGCAGCGGCGGGCGGTGACGACTGCTGCGGCAACGGTCGGCGGTGGCTCCAAGCGGTTGGAGGTGGCCGCGGAAAGAGAGAGGATCAAAAGAAAAATAAAAAAGAAAATTGGCTTATTTCTAGAAATTGTTCTCGGGAACAAGAAGCTACTTTTTTTCTTGTTTCTATTCTAAAACTGTTCCCGAGAACAAAAAAATGTTCTCGGAAACAAAAAAATAGATAAATTGTTCTCGGGAACGAAAATTTTACCAAACGGATTTCTGTTTTTTTTTTTGTTCCGGGGAACAAAAGAACAGAAATTTGGAGAAACAAAAATGTTACCATGTAAACCCCTACTCTCTTCAACTCTCTCTGATTTGTCTCCTTCACCATTGGCTTCGTTAGATCCACCACGAGGCCATACTCCTCTCTTAACTTCATTGCATTGGAGGCCATTTGGACGTCGGCGAAGATGAACCTTGGGTTGCCAAGTGCAGTGACCTATCCTCGCAGGTGCACCTTCTAGGGGTTTAGCTAATAGATTATTAAGTTCAAGTTCTTGACATACAAATCATTTTACTTTACTTATAGGGTTTAGACTTAACCCAAGCTCTCTCAAGTTTATACCAATTCGCAACTTATGTTTCAAGTTCTTTACATGCAAATCATTTTCATTCATGAGTCACCACTAATCAGTTTACGATGGGCCAATTAAACACTTAAGTAAAGTAACCACAGATTTACTTTACTTCTACGAACTATAGATTTTGAATACAGAGACTTGGTTATACTAAATTTTTCTTATCACTAGAAAGGGCCAGCAATGGTGAGGTGAGAATCAGCCGAGGTCACTGAGCCTTAGCCACTAACCTTGGCCAACCACAAGTGAGGACCTACACGACTTTGCCTAAGTCTAGAGTGAAGGGGCGACTAGATTGGGGCAAGGGTTGCCGATGACTAGCCAGTCGGCGATGGTGGGGTGACGGCGGTGAGGGCCATGGAGGCCCTCATTGATTTCCCTCTTTGTATTTATCATTTATTTATTAAGTCCATTTAATTTAATTTAATTAATTATTTTTATTAAAAAACAAGTTTGGGGGCAAAACGACGTCGTTACATGCTTCGACAGGTCAAGAATGATGTTATCGATAAGGAGACTATCAACTAGGTTCCCTCTTTAGGCGGAGAAGTACACTACAAGTGCTAAAAGTTATGTATGACACATTAGTGCCAAAAATTTTCGCCAGCTTACTTAAATGTTAAATTGAAGAAAAACGATCACTTAAATGTCAACAAAAAATTCTAACCAAAATAATTACCTTTGACTTATGAAATCTTTCTGTGTACATGTATCATTAACGATTCATCGCCTTTCATTAATATTCTTCTCTTTCAAATCATTTTAATCTATGTTACAACTTAACTCTGGCTCATTTCCACTTTGAACTGAAGATTTTGACTTTGACCAAACGTGATAACAAACACTGAGGTTAGCCATTGGTGTAGACTAAACTATTCTTCGGCCATTTCAAATCGTTTCAAGCTTTCCGAAGTTTGTGGGCAATGAGACAAGGTTCTATACATTTTTTTTAACCCTCAGTCGATACCTGGACACGTTATCAACGAGAGGGGTACATTTCTCCATCTGATAAATAACTATTGCATTACGGAATACGCGATCTGAATTCCAAGGTCATTTGAGTTTCATAGATACCAATGTCTTCCAGAGAAGTCTTTGTTCTATTCTGTTTTCCAGCATAGCTTAAGAAAAGAAGCCGAAGAGAAATTTAACCTGATTCGGCATGGTCCTTCCAAATTAGGATACATTCCCGTCCAATAGCTTGTTCTTCTTCTGTGGTGTTTTCCTTCTATAAAAACAGAGCCTTTTTATACTTCTAGAAGTCTGGTTTATGATACCATAGTTTTTTTTTTTTTTTAATTACACAATGCACACATCAGTGACTTTTGATTATTTTGTCATCTACAAAAACATCATACAAGACTTTCACAACAAAGACAAGTGCAAAATGTTGGGCAATGCCGGCTAGGTTTGATTCTACATCAAGACGTTGACAGGTTCCAAGCTGACCATCATAACTGATTTAGGGTCATTAGACGAGCGGAGCCCAATCAACGAGTGTTTTTGCCAATGCCTGTGTTGTGCACATGTGAGTTGTGTTAAAAAAGTTTCACATTGGATACTTGGCTTAAGCTTATTTTGGATCAATTGATACATTAGTGACTTTTCATTATGTTTGAAACAATTAATATATCTTCAAGCTGGCCCATATGACTCATTGACTTGAGCATTTGAGAGAAAGTGGAACCAACTTAATATGTTGAAGGATTTGGACTTGTGTTCCCTCTTGACAATCTCCCTAGATGAATATATCTGGACTTTTGTTCCATACTCTCAACAAAAGTTATCAGAGCTGAGGGTTGATTGGTGCTACACCTAATGTGTATCAATGCTTGGTGAATATCTCAAGGAGGGAATCTAGTTACCATAGCGATTACCAATAGATGGGTATTGTAGTTGAGCAATACAATGCTTATGGTAGCCTTCATGATTCGATCTGAAAAAAGAAACTAGGGATGAAGGTTGGCGTTATTATTGCAAGCATCACATACAACAAAATAAAGATTGTAATTGAGACATGTTGATAGTGGAGAATATTTAAATTAAAGAAGAACAGACTTAACACTAAGCTTACACATCAAAGGAAAATTGTTGAGATGCATGTGTGAGTAGATATGTATGTGTGAGTAGATATGTTGCTACCTAATGTGTATCAGTGTTCGATGAATATTTTAAGAAATGAATTTAGCAATCAACGTGATTTCTGGTAGATTGGTATTGCGATTTAGCAATGTGGTCCCCACGACACCCTTCATGGTTCAATCCGGAGAAAGAAACCAAGGATGACAGTGGCCGCTATTATTGCAATCAGCAGACACAACAAAATGAAGCTTGTTAATACAAAATAATACTTAAAAAAAAAAAAAAAAAAAAGCGAACCGAACACTGACCTACTATATGATGCCCCAGAACATTATGCTCCATTTGTAACGCATAATTATTATTGGCATGCGAAAGCACAATAAAACATTCACATCTCATACAAGATAAACCCACAAGTTTAATGATTATACACGTGCCTCTTTTTATAAACATCAGATGATACTATCTTTATACAAGAACCAATCAAGACACAAATACATAAGTCTTGGAAAAGGTAAAGATCACCTGTCACCAACACTATATTCTTCCGCCCAAAAGCTTGCCTGCATGATAGTCAAACTATACACTATAAATCGAAAACCTCGCCCATCGATATGTCGCCCTTGAAAACGAGGGACCATCGAAACCCTAGGTCGTCTAACGTCTTCTAAACTTGGATTTAATAGGTGACCTACAGCTCCGTAGCTGCCACCTCCGTCGGCACCAATCCGGGGATTAATCAGGAGTGATTCCAAGACTAATTGGTCTCGAATACATGCTCTCTCTGTATAAATTCAAACTAAGACACCATCTCTTGGATCCTGTTAAATTACCATTCATTTTTAAGTCACGCATTCAACCATCGAAGGTAACTGATGGAGAGGCAAAGAGCGGCAAAGCAACGAGCGATAGAGCAACAGATGCAGAATCGCAATGGTGACGGGGCCGAGCAGCAACGGAGGTGTTCTGCCAAGTAGACGACGGCGCGCCTGTGGCTGGGGGCAAAGTAGAGGGGTAGGGAGAGAAGCTTTTGTTCACCAAAAGCTAAGGATGACGGCGTGTTTTGTTCTTTCTCAGGTAACTGCAAATGGCGCAATTATCTCGACTGCAGAGGATCATTTTGTAGTATATCATTTTTTGTATATCAGTCTTAAACTATTTAGAAATTATGAATGAAGGTACTTCTCTCTTTTTTTTTTTTTTTTTTTTCTTCCGAGACATTAATGCCTTTCCCTAGTAGAGTAAACATCTATGCAGCACTGTTTGGGGCTACTGAAAAAGTGTCGCGATAATTAAAACTCGACGACACTCATTGCCAGCATCACGTAATAACTGTCAAATTTAAAGGTTACAACAATTTGCAGTGTTCCAGCCAGTGATTATCAATGCGAAAGCGTAACCAAGAAAAGATTATCAATTTGAAAGCTCATCCATCGAGAGGCCTTGATGATATTTAGTAGGAATCAAGTTGATCGGCTCCACGTCACTTTGAGTTGGAAGGGATGTTAGACTTAGATATATTATTGCAATGATTGACATCGCCAGCATAGGACATCAATCTTCGATTATTATTATTATTATTAAATAGGAGTGGATAAGGCAATAATATATTTTAGCTATAAATAAAGGCATCTACTGTCTATGAAAAGTACCACCTCCAATCTACACTACTGAACATCATATTTGATATTTTCTAACCTCAACGACACCGGCGATAGAAACCTGGCAAGAGACAAAAATCCAAACTATGCCAGGTAACTTATGAGAGGTACTTCTGGAAAGGAGGATAAGAGAAGAAAACAAAACAAAACAGGAAACATAATATGTACACAACTCAATGGGTACCATAATAAATGGTATATCCAGTATGTGTTCCTAGGTCTCTTTCTTTCTTTGAAATGTGATTGTTCAAATTGGTATCAAATGTGGATCACTATGTTGATGTTCGATATATGCACCGAGATTAGGCCATACGTACCAAGAGTGGGATCATGTTCTTGCCAAAGTGGATCGACCTTTTCTTCTTTTTTGTTTTGGTTGATAGTGGATCATCGGTTGGGAAGTGAGGTTAATAGGAGACCATAACCTCTCAGCACTTGGTTTGGATATTAGAAGAATTTGATTTAGGATTTGAAAGTCACATGTTCAAATTCGACTAACATGCAAGCAACTTAATTATAGAGCTACCTGCACAACCAATAAATTTGAGCTTAACCGATTCATATGACTTGTAGGATGTTCTATGCGTCATTGTGCCTGTGCATTTGGATTCTGGGGAAAACAAAAAATAACATTAGACGAATCACATTTGAGGAGACAAAATCAAAGTAGATTAAAAAAAGTCGTTTCTTCTTCGTCTCTTTAGCACTTCCTTTTCCAAGTTCCGACCTCCAAGTTATAATCATATAATAGAAAGGACTTCTTCAATGCTTGTCAGCCCTATATTGTTAATGTGGTACACCCACTAAATGTGACGAATGTGCTCGTAGATTAGTTACTCTCTATGAAATATGATAAATATCACAAAAAGTGTTTTATCACATTATCTCACGAATGAATTACAAAATTATTTGAGCATTTTAATCACGTTTTAGGAAGGGAGTGCGAACCGAAGCACAATGTTCTATGGCATAACAAAAAAATAATAAAGAACAACCGCATCACGGTACAAAACTCAATTGTTCTATGGTCTTTTGGGAGATCGGTTTCCCATTATATCTTTATATTATAGTACCCAAATTTATTTTTCCATAGTTTTAATGCAAAATGTCGTATCAAGCAAATACTTGAGAATTTTCAATAAATAGTCATTTGTGCGGTACGTCAATTTATGTGGGGAATTGATCTTCAAGACACCATAGAATAACCCATATAAAGCATAAGCGGAAGTCACGCTTGAATTATATGGATAGAGAACAAATAATCTCATGCAAGTTTTGAATGCTGGTGCGAAATATGCTTTCAAGGTTTTGACCTCAAAATTGTAAGAATAAGAGCTCCATAAAAGACCAACATGCAAAACTAGATATCTCACCCAGCAAAATCATTTTCACCAAAGCCTGAAATGGGAACTTCATTTCCAAACTCCAAAACCCTCTCCCTCTTTTCACTCCAAGCGTTGTTCACAGCTTCATTTTCTTCACCTTCCACAGCCTTTGCAAACGAAACCCTATCCCAGTGCCTCATAAGCCATTCCCAAGCTTCGCACCCAATAACCTCAGCCATATTATACACACCCGCAAACTCTTCTTACTCGACCGTTCTTCAATCTTACATACGAAACCTTAGGTTCAACAGCTCCGACACGCCAAAACCCACTCTTATCCTCACCGCACTCCATGAGTCTCACGTGCAAGCAGCCATCGTTTGCGCCCGGAAGCTCTCGGTCCAGATGAAAATCCGAAGCGGAGGCCATTGCGCCCGGAAGCTCTCGGTCCAGATGAAAATCCGAAGCGGAGGCCATGACTTCGAGGGCATATCCTACGTCTCCATCTCCTCGCCTTTCTTCATCCTTGACATGATCAATTTCCGCTCAGTCGACGTGGACATTGAGACCGAGACCGCGTGGGTCCAGGCGGGGCCATCCTCGGTGAGGTCTACTACGGGATCGCTGCGAAGAGCAAGGTCCATGGCTTCCCTGCCGGGGTTTGCCCCATGGTGGGCATCGGTGGCCACCTCAGTGGCGGCGGTTATGGCAACATGATGAGGAAGTATGGGCTCTCCGTTGACAACATAGTGGACGCGTGCATGATCAACGTCAAGGGGAAAATTTTGGATAGGGAATCCATGGGAGAAGACCTCTTTTGGGCCATAAGAGGCGGCGGTGGAGCAAGCTTTGGCGTCATCCTCGCGTACAAGATCAACCTCGTCCATGTCCCCGAGATGGTAACTGTCTTCCGCATCCAGAGGACGCGGGAGCAAAATGCGACTGCGGTCGTGTACCAATGGGAACAAGTGGCGCACAAGCTGCATGAGGATCTCTTCATAAGGCTGGTCATGGACGTGGTTGCCGGAAAAAACACAGGAGAGAAAACAGTAAGAGCCAGGTTCATCGCACTTTTCCTTGGAGACGCTCAAAGGCTTCTTTCCATGATTAGCGATGGTTTTCCCGAGCTAGGCTTGCGAAGTTCGGATTGCATCGAAATGAGTTGGGTCGAGTCCACCCTTTACTGGATGAATTTCCCGATTGGGACTCCAGTCGATGCTTTACTATCCCGCGCGCCGAAAGGCTTGATGCATTTGAAGAGAAAATCCGACTACGTGAGGCATATCATATCGAAGGACGAGTTGGAGCTCCTTTGGAAGAGGATGATCGATCTCGAAAGGCCGATCTTGACCTTCAACCCTTACGGAGGCAAGATGGGCAAGATTCCCACGACCGAGACCCCATTTCCGCATAGAGCCGGCAACTATGGAAGGTCCAGTACGCGACAAATTGGCACGAGGAAGGGCACGAAGCGGCTCAACACAACATCGAGCTGACGAGGAAACTCTATAATTACATGACGCCCTTTGTGTCGAAGAACCCGAGGGCAGCTTTCTTGAATTACAGGGACCTTGATTTGGGGGTTAACCACAATGGAGATGAGAGCTACGAGGAAGCGAAAGTGTACGGGGTCAGGTACTTCAAAGGCAATTTCAACAGGTTGGTGAAGATAAAGACCAAAGTCGATCCCGGCAATTTCTTCAGAAATGAGCAGAGCATTCCGGTTCTTCCCCGGTAAGAAAAAAGTGAAGTGCCCAAACAAATAAATCATCGAACTTCTCTTGGTCCTCCTTATGGATTCTTCACTAGTTCAGTGGATTTTAAGTTTGTATGGTGAACACAGCAGAACGTGTGAATGTGAATTAAGAGAGTGGAAATGGGGTTCATTCTTCTTTCTTGTGCTTTCTCCCACTTTTATTTGCTAGTAATTATAGCGCGTAGAATTTGTGTAAAGGAAATTTTACACAAACGGTCTCATACACCATTGTTTTGAGAGAATTGATGACTACAATTCTCATAAGCCTTGCTCAAGGCCAGCGAGTTCAACCCTTGCCAAATATTGGCGATGGGGTACCACCAACCTCGAGCGACCTCACCCCTACAACGCAAGCCTCGCTTGGAGAGTGAGGTCGGCTCTCGCCAAATCCGATAAGGGAGAGCCTCGCTGGCCTTGTTTGTGGCCAATTGCCGGCCATCAAGAAGGCCAACGACTATGGAAGAAGAAAGAAAAAATAAAGAAAAAAAAGTAAAGAAAAAATTATATATATATATAAAATCATAAAAACAATGAAAACTTATAAAAATTGTCCACAACAGTACCAACGACGTCACATAGGATGGTTGGCATTCATATCAGTAATTTCCAACCAAAATTGACCAGACAATCTATATTAGCAAATTTATTTGATAAGATATTGGATTTGGAAATGCTATCATATAGAGAGAAACTTCGTAAGACACGTGTCTAAACAATAGCACCAAGGGGACGAAAACGATGAAAAAAAGAACCAAACCTTAATATCTTCGCATTTGATCTTTGATTCTGTCTTGGAAATGAATGCCCTTCTCTCTATTTTTGTTGGCAATAAATGTTGATTCAGAGTGGGTGCTGCACATCATGTATTATTGTAAAATAATATGTCATTTACTCCATTGCACATGCATGATTCATGAATAGGAGTGCCCGCCCAGCCTTGCCGGCTCATCTGAGACCCCTAATATCCCAGGGCATTCATCGCCATCGTTAATGTCTACTCCATACAACAAACCTTCTCACTTGCCCCTCAAATTTAAACCGCGAATCCAAGACAGAGTGCACGCCAAAAAAAAAAAAAAAAAAAATGCAAAATGTCCCTGTGTTATTGGAAAATTTTCTCATTCTTGGCCAATGATGATTCATTAATGAAAGGATCACCCTCGTTTTTTTCCAATTCAATGAACATCTTGTATAGTAACTAAAAAGCTCAATTGCTTCACGGATAATCGCTAGTGATCAAAACATCCATCACATTGCTAAAAGGGTAAAGCATCGACACACCCCTCTTTGCATCCATTTTTCAACACATTGTACGTTGAATTCCACCTCGTTCTTATATTAAGAGGAAATCTTTCATTTTGCATTCCCTGTGCCATGTATAGGTTCTCTAACCATTGATGCCTAAGTGTAGTGGTTCTAATGTATTGGACTCGCTCATGTATGTTGGTCAAAGAATCCGTAAAATTGGTGGAGACTGTCTTGCAATACAAGTTAATTCAGTGGCGCATGGGAAAAAAATCAATCGTAGTTGTTGGACCAGACTCCGAATTGGGAAGGTGTTCACATGCTAACATTGTTTGGTGTAATGCTAAAGATTTTATCGAAGATATCAAACGCAACAACAGCCACATTTTGGGAATCATGCAAGAATACTAACTTTTTAAAATTTATGAACTTAGTGACATAATTCCCGTTTCTTATTGACCCAGTGGCCAACAAAGACATAATAAGCATAATTTGTAGGGCTAGTTCATAAACCAGAAGTAAAAGAGAGCCAACGACGCCATTTTCTCTTTATATAGTGATTTGCAGCTTCTAGTGTTTGTTCCCCACGAAATGGCTCTGAATTGTGATTCTAAAGTTGTGTGCCTATGATGTACCAAGCGGCAATCTTTTGTGAAGCCAAAAGGTTGCTTGGTGGCAAGACTGATATTGGCTAATAGTATCACTTAGAGGGAGTGAATAGATGATTTTAAGAAACTTGACAAAATACTACGAAATTAAAATTGTCAAGTTTGATATAAGCATGACCTAATAAAACAGAGTATTGATATAAGCAAAATATGGTTATATTAAGCAGTGCAATGTGCTTCCATCGTCAATAATGAATATAAGTAGAGATAAAGAACGATGCACTCTGAACCTTTATAGTGGTTTGGCTTGGTGTAAGTTTACACTCACTTTCCCAAACTAATAGCCTACTAACTGGATTCCACTAGTAATATTAGTGTAGTTTTACTACATTATAACACTTATACTCAAACACTTCTCCTTGAAGCTAGTGCTACTTATACTCAATCAAATTGACTAAGCACATACTATAAAACTATTAGCACTTCTTGAAAGGTTACAATTTTAGTGCTCTCAAAAGATAATGCAAGAATGTAAGTTTTTTTTTTTTAATTTGGATTTTTGAACACTTGATCAATCTGTCTCTTTGGCATCTTTTATACTCCTCAACATTCAATCTTTCTATTGGACAATTTTCAAGAGGATGAATCTCCAAACTAATGATGATTGATGAGTAGATCAATTTAGCCGTTGGAGTCAATAAATCTTCAGTTTCCATAGATTTGGTCACCCATATAATCAAATATTCGATTTCCAAAATTAGAATAGCTTGGCTATGGAAAAATCTTGTCTTTAGATAATTGTCAATCAATCAAGATATCATGTGTAATTGATTTCTTTCATGTGGATGATCTTTCAGATTGATAATCAATCACTTTCTTCTAAATTAGGAATCCATACCAAATCATAAGTTGTCAAAGAAGACCATAACTTATCTTGGAATATTAATCTTGAAATACACGATAAGATTGTTGTCGCAGGTAGTGTAGTTGCTCCACTTATATCAATAGTTGTTGGTTATATCCAGTTTCCTGATGATATCATATTCTACTTATATGAGGCTTCTGTTTAGGTTAGACTTCTTGGTTGTATTAAATTGCTTCTCATTAGGCACTTCAAGTATGATAATGATGAAGATTATGTAGATTGTTCACCTTGGTGCCTCCAAATCTTTATGAACTTTCCATTTTTCAAACTTGTTCACTTAGGTTCTTTTAGCTGTTCAAAATCTTTCAACTTATTAGTACACCAAAGTTCCTTTTATACGGATATTACTTGAAACATAAATAACCCATGCATATATCAAGATCGTAATACACTATGGATTGTTTTTTTTTTTTTTTAATTTTTTAAATATATTAGGAGACTTTCTCAACAATGACATAATATGCCAAGTACTTAGAATGGGCTTCTTTTTTGTGCCATTGTTTGTACTTGAAGAACTCAAACCCTGCTTCCTCAAGTCAACACGGATGCCTCCACAAATGGCACACCCCCACTTGAACATTCGCCTTTTAATACACCCTACTACGTATTGTTCAAACGCCCTTCTTGATACCATTATTGATCTCAAGCCGGAATACACTCCAGACACGGGATGTTCTTCTTTGCTTAGGCGAAACCATAGTTGCTTGGGGGTTTTGTTCAGGGGTGGGGTATCGTCCGAGGAAGCGTCTTGGCAAGTAGTGGCTTTTAGCTTTTGCCCCTACAATTTCTCCCAATTGGCAAGTGGTGGTTTACTGATTGGAATGAAGTCGGACTAATGAAATCCGATGGAGCAACGGCTTGGCGATTTGAAAAGATAAAATGGCTTCTGTGTGCTTTACTGATTGGAATCGGAGTATGTAGCAGAGTTCTAAATGAGGTCGTCGTTCTTCGAGTTCCTCGGCCACGAACCAGGGCAGAGCAGAACTGGGAATGCGTGGCTTCAAAATGGCAGGACCTGCGTTATTCTTATAGGCATTTCGTCAAATAAGTTATGGGCGTGGACTGAGAGGAAGGTATCGACCACTTTAGGACTTGAACTCGCATACAGACTCGAAGGAAATCACTCAGAAATGTTTGAAACTAACAAAATCTACTTATTCAGATCCGATGCGAGCAAGAACTGGGGAAACCGAGTCTCAGCTTCCGCTTCACTTAAAACAGGGGAGAACCGGGATAGGACATTACCTGACAAATGAAATCCGATAGAGCAAACGGCTTGGCGATTTGAAAGGATAAAATGGCTACCCTGTGCTTTACTGATAGAAATCGGAGCGTGTAGTGGAGTTCTGGATGAGGTCGTTGTTCTTCGAGTTCCTCAGCCACGAAACAGGGCAGAGCAGAACCGGGAATGCGTGGCTTGCGAATGGCGAGGACAGGGGGCTACGGCGACTGACGGCGTCGGAGGAGAGTGTTGGAAAATTTCTTTGAAGCGATGGCGGGGTTTCAATCCCCGGAAGAGGGAACGAAGGCCTTTACTCCAACTCCTCCGAGAATGAAATCCAAGAATGGTGATACGATTTCCAGGAGTGGAGTTGAAATACAATGATGATTGAAGGTGGTGTGGACACGGCATTTTAGTGAAACGGAAATCGGTACGAAGGGTCGATCCTTCCAATTTTTCTCCTCTCTTCATATGCCCTCTGCGGCTTTCCCCGGCCCCCTACTCGAGAATGCCCCACTTAAAAAATAGAGAAATTGGTCAATTTTCAAATAGTTAGGGACTAAATAGAACATTAGATGATTAGATGAAAGTTCAGGGATCAAATTGAGCAAATTGATACGAAGGGTCGATCCTTCCATTTTTTCTCCTCTCTTCACCTTTTATGTTGCGTTCCTCAGCCCCCTACTCAAGAATGCCCCTCACATGCACATCTCAACGAACGAATCTTTCCTTTTCCCCATGCCTACCCAGTGTATCCACGTTGAATTCGCCTGACTCGACCTTTTCTAAAAGCCAAGCCTCCCTCCTACTCTCGCGCGCGCTTGCGTCTTTGCGTTAGAAGATTTCCCAGACAGTCGGTGAAGAGGAAGAAAGACCAGACGGCCAAGGAAGAAAAGAAAAAGGCCAGGAAGAGAGGCGGGCCTTCATCATCATCCCCTTTAACCAATTCTTAGTACTGGGTTCAAGGGTTAATTACTTCTGGATTCTTTGGGCAGAAAATAGAAAGTTTGGGCATGGGTCATGTGAACTCACTACTTAGGTTGAAAGCGAATTTGGGCCCATCTCCTTTTGTGGATAGTCCAATCAATTAATAAGCCTGGGACGTGTGAATTGATCTACATATACGTGCGTGCATGTATATATATAAACACTTGATCGATGAGCAAAATTCAGGTGTCAACACCAGCCTCCACACCCTTACCAAGATTTAGCAATTAGAGTGACAACTGATGAGAGATCACATAATGCCATAAAGAAGATCCCTTGTGAAATGATATGTCAAAACAAGTTAAAATCAAGGAAAGCAATGCAGATCATTACCATTCTTGCGGAAATCTATTCATTCGTGAGAGAATTCCAAGAGGCAAATGAAGTGAGGAAGTAAAAGCAACATGAGGGTTAAGAGGTTCACATGCAAGAAATACAAAAGACATCTAGCAAAACAAAGAGACATAAGAATCTTGAAGAGTAGGATCATGCTCACCATTTAAGGTAGGAGAATCTTGAAAAGTTGAAAAGTTGAATCACGTAATGTTCACCATTTAAGTTAGGGTTAATGTTACCCAAAAGAAAAAAAATAACAAACTCCACCTAATGTGACACAAACACTTCTAATTTTATTTTTTTTTATTACTAAAAATCTTAAACTTGCCCATTGCAACATAAATATCTATAACTTTTTTCCTTTTGTCATAAAAAACCTTAAACTTAAACCAATATGACAAATATACACGTGGATAAAACTAAAACAGACAGTATATATTTGGGTTTTTTCATGTTATGGTTCTTTATGACAAAAAAAAAAAATAAAGCTTAAAGTACTTGTATCACAATGGGTATAATTTAGGATTTTTTTTTGTATTTGCCCTTTAAGTTAACCTTGTTATCGTTGATTGCTTACGACAATTAACAAACATTATCAATATTAGGCAAACAACCTCCTTCCGTGTACGCAAGATAGATGCGATATACCATCAATCTACGAAAAAGACAATTCTGGATCCACTAAGACAGTGGCACCGAAAGGCATCACTCCTGTATTCTCTATTCATCGCGAAAGTTGTCCGTCTAGAAAGTTTAATTTGTCCCGCAAGACAAACCGTAAGATTTCTGAATTATTACGTCAGAAAAAGAGGCATCCAAAGGTGTCTCTGGCTTAAGAAGAGCTCCTACACAGATGACTACATCCAGTCTCGTGGAAAGCACATGAGCTGAGCCAATTTGTAACGACATAATCGCCTTTTCCGATGTTGAAGTCGCAGATAATTCCATTGTTTGATCGCGCAGAGAGCTTCGTCACCGCTCAGATCTCAACAAAAGAATTCAGAACTGCACCCCCAACCAAAACCGACAAAACCAAATTCGTCAGATGGTTCGACAGATCGCAGTCCAACACTTCTCCGAAGTTACGGCAAAACCATAGGATTCAACTCTTTACAGTTACCTTACGACTACAGCCCAGACGACTACAGCAAATTTTGCATGCCTAAGAAATATTTGGGGGCAAGGGGACATACAACCTCTTCAGGCGTGTCATTACAAGAATCTGTCCCATGAAGGGTAAGAGAGGTGAAGAGAAGCTTTACAATCATGAAGTGCCCCCACAAAGACTCCGTCTAACATGTTACACAATCAACTCTTTCCTATATGTGCGTCGCCTAACCATTGTTGTGCTTCACGCTAGTGGCTATCACTAATCACTGAATGCTCACATATCTTTACGAGAAAGACCAAGGAAATGCACATCCTATTCACCAGTTGTGCCACCCTTTTATTCCTCCTGCCAATTGGAGACTTTACTAACAGCTACTTGATTGTGATGTAACGGTTGGTTCCGTGCTTGGCCCAGTGGTCCTTTAGATCCACAGGACTTGAGAGGTCATAGCCTTCTGCTGCAAGGCGGCTCAGCAGCTTGCCAAAAGCACTTCCACTCATTTTCCGGCCACCAACTCGAGCGTGGCGCTTGTTTGGCACAGCCGGTAGGGGATACATAGAGATGGTGGTCGTGCAACATGAAGACTGCCAACCCCCATTGCCCCATTTATAGCATTGCCTTGCAATTCCAGTGCATGAGCACACAGGGGAAGGCATGGTCGAATCATCAAAAGCTACCTGGTTTAGCCCTAGGTCCTGACCCTTCCAATCAGACTTTGGCACTCCAAATGGCTTGTTATAACCATCATCTCCGTTCAAGAGCTTATTCAGGTCATCAGTTTCCCTTTTGACCTTCTTAGGAGTTTTTGGAGCTTTCTTACTAGTTGACATTGCCTTGGCCTCTTTCGTCCGTTTCGTCTGCCGTGATCTTGTTGCCTCAGATGCAACCGGGGATATTGGCAGGGCATCACTTGGGTGCATATCTCTGGTGCCATAAGCAGCTTCACTCATGCTGGACACATGATGCACTTGCTGCTGTGGATGGTGCATGTGCTTCACGCCTCGAGAAATCTGACATCCTGGGGGACACGAGGAAATGTTACCACTAGTCAAGGAGTTTTCTCGATACTGAAGAGTTGCAATGGCATTGTCTCGTTCTAAATAAGCGTTATTTCTTTCAGCAATAGCCATATCTCTTTGATGAAACGCTATGTCCCGCTCTGCAATTGCTGCCTTTTTCTCAGAAAGGGCTAAATTCCTTTCTTGAAGAGCTGCATCTCTCTCCGCCATAATACCCATTATCTGCTTCATTGAAGGCTGATGTTGCATCAACCACTGCAATGTAAAGCAGATGACTGAGTAGAAGCACCAAGCTTGCAAAGCCCTTTTTTTCAGTAGAAGAGCCCAATTCATTATAAAAGAGGCATCATGAAGGTTTGCTTTCAATACCTGGCTCTGAGCATTTTTATAATGATCAGCTTTGTGTCTTCCATTTTCGCGATGCCCACCATCATCCATGTCAGACTCAGGTTAAAATAATACTCCAGCAGCCCAGCCCCAAGTCAAATTGGGTCAATCAATCTACTTTAAATAGCTTCAGAGGCTGCAGGCTTCCTATCTCAAAAGGGAAAGCAGAAACTGTTAATGTGTTGCACAACTGGGAAGAACAAGAATCTACTAAAAGATTAACAGCATTGACACCACTCGCACGGGCAACACAATATATGAAAACAGATGTTATGCAAATTTGCAACCCTGTCTGGGAGATTATTACTGTAAGAAAGCATTATAGGAGGTCTAAAGAAAAAGGAACCCCAAATCAACAGCACCTATATTTCCTGTATTAAAAAGGATATACACTTTCACTAATTACTAAAACCAGCTGACCCTATGTGAAAATATGATTTGCCCTGGATTGCCTTCTGAAATTTGTACCTTCCACTGTTTCTTCCATTCCCATTTCACAGGGGGGTGACGATGATGCCCCACGCAAACACTGCAGTTACACTGCAGTTCATGCCAAACAGTGGTTCCAACGGTAAACTGAGCTACATCAGTCAACAGTACCTGATGAAAAACCAAGCTTATAAGTTCTCAAAGGCAGTCATAGAAAATCCTGCTAATTTCTTCTGGTAAGAAACACTGTCAAAGTGTCAGTACTTGAACCAAAAACTAGAACAAAGAGAGACTCAGAAGTAGACTCAGCTAAGAACATGGTTAATCATCAACATTGAACAAACAGAATTCAGAAATAAATTCTAAACTTGGCTCACATGAGACAGATCTCCATCACGTCACCTGGAGATCAGCAGAAGAACTAACGCACCCTCTATGCATCGATAACTAGTACACTCACATAAAGGCATGTCACCAATAAGACAAGAGGAAGTTCTACAGAGGAAGTCATTCAAAAACACTAACACTATCAGGGAAACAGAAAGTTCCAGGAGGCACTCTCTTCTTCTTCTCCCTTACAGTTTTTTCCTATCTCCCTTTTTCCCACACACAAACTTAATGCATAGAGCTTTGAAGCAAATATGACGCAAATGAAAGTTTCACTTCAGATGTACAGAGTACCTACTACAGCCAGGAGCAAGAGAAATAGATGACATAAATACATCAAAAAACAATTTCAACAGACTCCAACCATCTTTGAGAAAGGATTTCTGAGTTCTAATGTAAGGGTCTAGAATGGAGGAGGCACATAAAATTCCAACATCAAAAATAACCACAGCCTAAATACATGTCTGCATAGTACTGCATCAAAATTTTGCCACCTAATCCTCTCATTTAAAAGGTACTTATTAGAACATTGATCATTATTTCACATCAATCCACACATGTACAAAGTCCTAAGTTGCAAGAGATATTCATTTCGGTACCCTGAAATAAAGCTTTAGTCATTAATTTCATTGAACCTACTAGATTCCTTCTAGTTTTCAACCAAAATTGAGATTTAGCATGTACATCTTAACAAAATACTTCCCTATCTAGACAGAAGGCTAATGAGTATCGAACCAAATCAACTGATTACGATAAATCACACATCTAGATATACACGTGTCATCTCCATACATTGATTGCTCCACATGAATTCTCAGCCGCGATTTCTGGAGACACAATCTCAAGTACAACTCCTTATGCAAGCCACAGTCCATCATTTATCCTCACCCACCAAGAACAAGGAAAGTTACTGGCTAAGAGGCCAAACAGACACAAAAAAGCCACTGAACTAACCTAATTATTACCATATCAGAGTTCGATATCATCACACATTCTTAAAAAGATAGCTTAGCATCACGCCATCAGTAATATCAGCACAAAATAAGAGCAATGCCACAAGAAAACCACTGAACTCGCATTAGACAAGCCATCGAGCATCAAATTCTCCTAACACCATCTTAAATTACAATGAATATGGTAAGCGTGTGTCCTCATACTACACAAAGTTTGTGTCCTTAAACTAACTGGTCAAAAGCTTTTCCAGAATTGAGACCTAATATTAACTTCAGAGCATATCTAAAATTCATGTAATCCATATTTAAAATGGGAAGACAAATAGTTCTTTCCATAAAATTTATAAGTTATTCCACATATCACACAAATAAATCCAAATATGTGAGTTCGACTATTAATATAAAAAAGTTAGATACACGCCTAAACAAAAGGACATTGACCACTTAAAATAAGTGAACATTAAAGACATTACTTGTGTGCATACAAACAGACATACGTAAGCTCAGAATATATAAGCACAATATAATTTTACATCCCTTGTTATATATCCAATGTGATCTCTCATCTTGTTTCTTAAGTGCTTAAGAATCTTTATACTCATTAAATATAATACACAACTTAAAATCAGCATCAGTATCTTGGTTCAAGAACAGATCACCATAAGAGAGGGAGAGAAGGACAAAGCAGAGGAAAAACAAAAGGAAAAAATATCCGAGAGTTTTCAAAAGTATGAATTGCAATGTTTCATCCTCGCCACCTCTTTTCACTTTGATTTCTACAACGCACCGAGGTGAACAAGGTTGCCCTAACTAACAATACAGAAACAAAAATTAGATCATCCCGGAGTGACCCATGGTGACTTTTAACACTAGTAACCGTGGTTTCATTTGCCTATATTGCGGTTTCTGCCTTGGTAAAGGCTTTACCTGCGGGTGGTTTTCCGTAAATTAAGGCGCTGTTGAAAACTGGGAACCTGCCTTATGTAGGGCCGCCGGCCGCTGTCACCAGACTAACTATTCCCTACTCAGGAACACACCCCCTCTCCTCCAAAGCATCCCTCAAAGTTCATTCAAGCCTTCACAGCAGCCACATTCAAACAAAGTACCGCGTTAAATCACGGCAATACACTCCACGTTAAGCCATAAGAACACACGCAAAACTACCGGGTCGCCAAAGGTTCTCTAGCGTAGTCAAAAGCTATTCAAAGTGAGTCTGGAAAGTAGCAAAACAGCCCCCTACTCGAAACCGGCAAAGAATCAATGTAAAGAAATCTCGGCCCATTGCAAAATTCATACTTCCGCACTCGACCGAAGACAAAAAGCTCGACCAAAGCAGAGAAGAACAGGAAGCGGAGAAAAAGAAGCCGAGAACGCGAGAATCAAATCTACGACGAAGCAGAAAATAGCTCAGCAGCAAAAAGACAGACGAAAAGAAAAGCGCTCCGAAGAACGCCAACTCTACCGAAAGCTACTAACTCCAATCCGATACTAACACTCGATGGAGACGAGCGAGACCGAGCGTATCGCGAAACGCGCGGTAGATGCGAGTCGCGGAATCCCGCGCGATTGCCGCAGGCACAAGAGCAGAAGCGGAAGAAGAAGCAGCAGCTGAAGCAGCAGCAGGAGGAGGAGGAATCGGAAGGGCTCCGAGACTACCAGCCGAAGCCGACGCGGAAACGGGAGCGGGGAGAAAACCCTAACCGCGATCGGAGAAGAACGGCCGGGTTAAGAGAGAGAGAGAGAGAGAGCTTTACCTGCGATGGCGACGGAGAGAGAGAGAGAGGAGAGAGAGAGGGAGAGTCAGAGCTGACCGAGCGAGTGCTAAGGGATGACGCAGAGAGAATCGCCAGCAGGCTTTCCACGACCCCCCACCTCGAGGGATTGGGTTCCCCCCCTCGGTGGGGCCCACCTCCCCCAGCCAGCCGTCGGATATCGACCCAATCGATCTCGTCCGTCCGTCTCTTTTCTTTCACCCCCGTCCGTAACCTGGAGAACCGGTTAACGGCCCTCATCACACCAACTCCCCCGGTCTCCTCCCTCGCATTTAATGGCCATGAAAGCGACTTCGAGGTCCCCCCCCCACCCGGCCGAAAGAGGAGAAGCGGGAGAAAGGAGCAGAAGCAGAAGCAGAAGCAGTAGGCGAACCCTCTCTTGCAGAGGGGAGCGGAGACGTGGCCTTCTTCTTCGCCTTACGGATCCGCTGCTGCCACGTTCATGGCGAACGAGCGTGGTCAGTAGCGAGACGGACCGTCGAGAGAAGCAAATTAAAAAAATAAAAATAAAAAACTCGTTTTTTTCCAGCAGGAGCATTGCCTAGAGAGAGAGAGAGAGAGAGAGAGAGAGAGAGAGAGGGCGACGGCGACCCCTGAAGAAAGATGGTTGAGACAGAGTCTTGGTTTTTCCGTCCGGCGACGGCGGAGCGGGAGGCGGGGTTCGGGCAAGAAACAAGGAGGAGACAGAGAATCTCGCAATTCTTTTTTTCTTTTCTTTTCTTTTTTTTTGTTTATCTTTTTGAGAAAAGTAAAAATACCACTTTCCAGTCCACCAAAATTTGGAATAATTTCGAAATTATGAAAAGAGCTCGATATTATTAACGTACCCCGTCGTCATCATTTGCAAATGTAAAAGTTTCGAGTCGAGGAAAAGTCAAATCCATCGCAGGATTTCAACGAAATAAAAGTTCATCTGAACAAGCAATTAGACATTTTGGATCTTCTTGATTAGTCACTGATCTTTTCGCATTTTTATAATACTAATCCGATCGCTCAAATTCTATCAATTATAAATCCATTCATCGACTCTGAAATGTCTCTCTAAACTAAACACTCGTCACTTGTTTCAAATGTTTTCCACGCCTTTAGCATTTTCGGATCCTACAAACACCATACTATATATTTTATCGTGAAACACCCCAAAATCTTTCAAAAAGTACATAGATCGACTTGTGAGTTTTTCATCTAGCTCAATATGTCAATACTTGACCTTTCTGCAATAATTCTTAGATGAACTGTTTCAATTGAAATTATATAATTTATTAGAAACTAATAATCTACGGAATAAATATAATCAAAGATGATTTCAGTATGATAAATGATTTTATTATAAACAATATACACGGACTAAAAAGAATTCTTTTAATACTTAAGTAAAAGCAAGAAAGATAAAAAGAAAATTGTGGTTATTAGGACTAGGGTTAAACCCGCATTAGGCGTTTGTACAAAAGTGAATATATATGTGTGTGTGCGTAAAAAGATAATAGATTGAAGGTTACCCAAAAAAGGAAAATGATGGCCAAGTATAATGGTGGCCGGAATATCATTGTTAAGTTTTTTTTCATTATTTCATATAGGATATTTTGGAAGATTTAAAGAACAAGACAAGAGGGTGTGTTGGCTTAAATTTATCAGCCTTCATGCACATACTAGGCGCACGCGTGATTTTTGAATAATTATAATTGACTATACCTTTTAAAATTTCACTTCCTCCATGTTCTAGTTTTTCTCGACTTCAATTATCTAGAAAAATAGGATTGCGATTGTAAAATTGCAAAAGTCACCATTAGGCTATCCACTGCTTCACTAAATTGCACAAGATTTTATCGCAAGGGTATGATGGTAATTTAAGAGGTGGAAACTAAAATTTGAAAGTTGGCTATATATAAGCACTTAAAGCACTTGGGAAAATTATCCAAAATTTTATGAATTTATTGTATGGAAAATAATTTTACACCTTTTAAATGTATCGATTTAATCTTAAATACTTTAACAATTTGTCAATTCAGTTTTAAACATTTCAATTAACTCAATTTAATCATAAATATTTTCATAATTTACTAATTTAATTATAAACATTTAGACGATTTACCAACTTAGTCCTTTTAATTACTTTAGGTCGGAAGTTGCTGACATAAACATTGGTCATCCAACACAAAATGTCATTGACTTTGACAGCTTTTTTTTTTTTTTTACTATTCTAATTATTTATAATCTTTTTGAATTTTTCTTTTTCTTGTCTTTCTTTTTTTACCCTTCTTCCTCCACCAATCACCAAACCTAGACAATGACGAGTGACTAGCCACACACAATCGTCAACCTCGCAGTTCTCATTGAATTCAGGAGGGAAACTCTTGCCAACCCTCCCCTATGGTCAGTTGCCAGCCATCACAGAGGGCCATGCGATTGGCTAAAAAGAAAAAAACAGAAAGAAAAGAAGGAAAATAAAATGAAGAAATTCAAAAAAGTATTAAAAAATTCATAAAATCTTTTAAAAATTGGAAAGCATTGTTCACACCATTTGTAGTATTATAGGGGGTGCATGACAACTACCTATTTCTGTTTCAAAAATAATTTTTCTATTCTAGACCTGTTTATGGAATAGAAATCCGTTTGATAAACTTATTCCGTTTTTCTATTTCCAGAAATAGGTTTGGAATAGAAACTAGAAGTAGAAATTTTCTACGTCTCTATTTCTGGAACAGAAATGAGAAATAAAAATTTTTCTCATCGTTCGTCAACCGGTCCTTCATTTGTTGCCGTCGACCACCGTCCAATGCCACCCCGCCCCGCGGCCGCCATCGCCGCCGGTCGCCGCCGCCACTAGTCACGTGTCGCCGTCTCCGCCGATCACCACCGCCGCAACCGCCGTCATCCGTCACCATTATCCACTAGTCTGCCGCCATCTGAAAGGAAGAAATTTTGTGCCGTTATCAAACGAATTTCTATTTTTAGAGTAGAAATTTTGTGTCATTATCAAACAGTTATTTTTGTTTAGAAACTCTTCTAAAAATAGAAATAAAAAAATCTATTTCTGTTCCAGAAACTATTTCTGGAACAAAATAGTTGTCATGCACACCTATAGTATCCTACGTGGCATGATCGTGTCATGTCAATAATTTTTTACTAAACTTAGCCCGAAAGACTATTTGCCAAAGACTTAATAACAAATTGATAAAATGTCAAAATATTTACAATTAAATTGGTATAACTACAAAATTTTATGATTAAAATTGGCCACCATACAATAGGCTTAAAATTTTTTAGATAATTTTCCCTAAAACACATGATGTGTCTAAAAGATAAAACCTCTTACTAATTTAGAATTATTATTTTAGGGGAACTTTGGATTTCTAGACAAACTTTGGTTTTGGCATAATATATAAAAGATAAGATTGAATAGTTAAAAAGTAGATACAAGTAACATCAAATTTTAATGGGATACGTGTACTGAAATTCTTAAACTTGCAAGATGTCGAATCAAGTCATAAAATTTATTAAATTAGTATAATAAAATCATTTCATTAACTCCGTCCATTTAGACTAACGAAAAATGTTGCCGTGATTTTTTAAAATATTTTCTTCCCCAATGTAGCAATGACGTGGATTAAATTCCATTTTTTTTTAACCAAAATCTCAATTAAAAAAATTTAAAAAAATTAAAAAAGGTAAAAAGAAAAAGAAAATCCAAGGCAAGGGTAGTAGGCCCTTGCCACCACCGGCCCCATCGCTGAAAAGGGCCAATAGAGGTCGATGGGGCCTCAATGAGGGTCGGCAATCCTTGCCAACTACAAGCGCGGGCTCAACAATCCTTGCCTAGATCTAAGTGGAGGGACTCGCCAACACTCGGTGCGGTCTAGCAGAGGGCCACCACAATTGGGCTAGGGCTAGTGACCCTCACTAAGATCTGGGAAATGGTCGCGACCCTCTACTTAGATTTGGGTAAGTGTCGCCAACCTTAGCTAAGGCCCCCACAATCCTCGCCAACCCTTTCTAGTGATGGGCACAACAATGGCAAGGGTAGGCCCTTGCCTTGGATTTTTCTTTTTCCTTTTTATTTTTTAAAATACTTTTTTATTGTCATTTAATTATTTTAGTTTTAAAATTAGAATTTAATCCAAAACGACGTTGTTTTAGCCTTGTGTTCTATGTTTTTGCCACGTAAAGTCGGGTAATCTGAATGGACGAAGTCAATAGAAGGACTCGATTGTACTAATTTAACAAGTTTTAAAACTAAATTTCACTTTTTGTAAATTTTAGGACTTAATTATACTTTTGTGACAAATTTAAGTTATTCTAGTTGTTCTAGTGAATAAATCCCAAATTTTAATACTAGAACTACTGATGAGATCGAGACGTTTAATAAATGTTTAAGCACTGCATATTCTTAGTGTTAATAAAAGTTGTTTAATTACAAAATAACTTATCACTAGTCGTGATAGAGACTGATATGTTGTAAAAATTGAACTTATTTACAACATGTTACAACATCAAATAACATGCTGAGTGCTTTCCAACCCTAACTCCCATGAACCGTGATGATTCCAAAGCAAGTGGACCGTAATTATATATGAACTGTTTGTCTGATATTTGATCATGAATTTTATTAGTCTTATTAGCATAATAATGTGGTACAATAAAGTTAGATGTGTTACAACTTGTTATGACCCATATAGTGGAAAGGCGTTTTGTCATATTTTATTGAGTTATGACAAAGTCAACCCAATTACGACATGTTACTATGATCATGACAATCTCAAAGCGAGTGGGCCGAAAAACTAGAAGAACGGCTAAGTTTAGAGAATTTACCTATGATGGCGATTGAGAGAGAGAGAGAGAGAGAGAGAGAGAGAGATGAGTGATTATGGTTTTAGTTCATTGATTGGTACTCCATCGTCACATGGAGCAAATCCGACAATTGATAAATTGGAGACATGAGATGGGTTCAGCTCATGGAACAGTACCTTATTTCTATCATACGGTGAAACAGTCTCGCTCGAAAGGGGTAGGCAATAAGGTTTATGTCTTCCTCAACCAGCTGAAGGATCAACTTGTAATTTCTGCTTCTCAAAAGTAGATCCGTCAAATGAGTGATTAATCCATTTAACTCGTTTTAACCTGTTTCCATACAATACAAATCTATTGAACCATACACAACTTATATATGATCTGACCCAATCCATATTGTTAAGACACTTCCATATTTAACCAAACCTAAAAGAACTTTGAGAGCACGGAATGAGTAAGCGGAAGATCAAATAAGGGAGGGAGGGAGGGAGGGAGGGAGAGTCATAAAATGAGTCGTGTCTAAATAAATCGTGAACTCATTTTATACTCATATTATTTTAGGTTTTATCCTTTTAAGTTATTTATGACCCATTTACTGAATACATTTGATCCATATAATAACTTGGCCATCAAATATGGGTTAAGAGACTTGTCTATAACCTATTTTGACAGATTTATTAAGAAGGGCTAGAGTTCAATTTATTAGTTCATGCCCAATGACAAATTTTAAATTCTTCGATTCTCACTTTAGATAATGTTAACTTGCTCTCTTGGCTGCCCACGAGAGAGCCCACCGTTGGGGACCGTGGCTTCCTCCGCCGGTACCCAAAAGATAAAAAATGGACGAGGAAAAGTCCAGCGAAACTTTCGAGATAAGCGCTCCGGCGACCAAGTTAATAACATGAGAGAGGAAAGAAATGAAGGAGTGAGTACTCATGGCTCCCTATCTCTCGAAGACTTACGCCGGCCACTATTTATCGACGACGGCGAGATCGGTCCTAGTAATTACATCTTCTAATATCCAGCCCCTAGACTTACCCAAGTCGAATCGATTATCATAATGTCGCTTGCGAATGTATTAGTGAGATGATGATTTTCACTATTGCCACAAATGACGACTAAATTCACTAAGTGAAGTCCGTTTATTCAAGAAGCATATGATCTACGATACACCCAAAAAGGACCAACAAAATAACAATCATCTCCAATTTACTCTACATCATCCATATTACAGTACACACATTGATTTGGAGAGGCAATATATAATATTCATTCGGTTTTTCAGGCTGATTAGCAAAAAGGTTCACAACCTTTTGCCGTTGCTGGGAAATTAACACGAATTTTCAACCGTCTCAATAAAACACACCACCTCCTACCATTGTTGCAAATTTAGCAGAAATTTTGAACCATCTAAAAAAATACAAAAGCTTTTACCATTGTTGCAAATTTAGCATCCGGTTAACATTCCATCTATTCTTGTCGTCATCTCTTCCTTGGGTTAAATATGAATTGACGCAAATTTAACATATATAAGTTTCATAGCATAATTAACAGAAGAGTGTTTAATGATCCACTTGGCATAATTTTAAAATCTGAATATGTCACATTAGCACGAATTATTGGCCTTAATTTCATCACTGCCCAACATAGGGAGTAACTTTAACTCGCAATAGCCTCAGTTCTAATAGCTCCAATTTCTTCTTCAGCTCTAGCTAATTTCAATTTAATTTTGCTGACGAGTTTGCAAGGCTTCGTTTTGAAGGGGAAACATGTGCACATCGGCACAGTAACAACCACGTTATAACAACACATAGGAAGAAATGAGGATGGATAGAATATTAACGGACGCTAAATTGGCAACAATGATGAAAGTTGTGTATTTCTTTGAGACATTTACGAGTTCGTATGAAATTTACAGCACAACTAAAAGGTCATGTGTTTCTCAAGATGCTCGAAAATTTGCAATAATAGTTAAACGTTGACAGGTGATTACTCAATGACAGAAGATAATGGAACAACATGGAACATCAATTAGAGCCTATTGAGATTAAGCAGAGTTTTATAACATAAATGTGTCAAGAGAGGTAGTAAACCACCACGAGTCCACTAAGTTCTATTAATAACATTAACACACAGAGATTCCCTATTAAACCACCCAGACAAAAATCCATCAAACAAACTTCATCCCAGCAAAGAATGATATCAAGCAAGTGAACGAGGGACGACGAAGCCAGTGGGGTTATGACCACGGATTCCTCCGACCTATATTTACTTTTCACAAGTCAAACACCTTATCTTCCATCTCATTCTGAGAATTTCAAGAACGATATAAGCTTGAAGCCATTACTTTTGCTGTGCTTGGTGGTGACTTTCATCCTGGTTGAAAGCTGACGACTTCTCAAACATGCCAGACATGATTTTCATTTGATCTTGCATCTTCTCAAAATCTTATAGGTTGAGAACACAAAGAACTTAACGCAGCATTAAGACCAGTAGTTTCACAATCTTGCCATTCTCAGAAAGATGAGAATGCAAACAACTGCTTCTCCAGCAGCTTCATAACCAGCATCTTGTCCTTTATCAGGGTGACTGCATCGAACATATGTTGCAGATCCACCCAACTCGACTCTTTTGTGATCTCTTATTTTCATTGTCAAACCCAATGACTTTGGAATGACGGCCAAAAATCAAGACGACTTTGATTTGTTACGGCAGAATAAACAGACACGAGTTCTTTTTCAACAGCAGAATTAAGTTTCTGCTGCAGCTAGGAACAGCACTAAGCTGCAGCATGATTAAATCAACAAATCTCTAGTTCAGAAGCAGATGAACTGAATACCTTCTCTGCAGCCATCCTTACACAGCTCTTTTTCCTGGTGGTGCAGATTTGTTTTGCTCTGTAAGTGGACCTAGCCGAAACGTTCTACATTCCAAAGAGCAACGTGCCCATTATGTGACAGTGATTAGGAGCGATCATAATGTGCTGCTTTTAGATCACTTGTAAATTCTCCATTTGGATTTATGGATGATGCGAACCTCTTCTTCATAGCTTGTGTATGGGTAGAATCAAACCAAGATTATAGAGAGAAAACACATAACATCACTTTTACAATAAGCATTCATTATCAAACATGAATACCTTTATATTCAAAATGATAGATTACCTAAATAATTCACCTGATGTCCTTTTTTCTTTCAATTAATTTAGGCATCTAATGCCATTTTCTAAAATTCAGTGGTGCTAACTCAGCCTTTCTCGCAAAGGCTACAAAACTACCAAGTAGACCTCCTTCATCTCCATTGGGCTGATCTTCTTATTCAGACCTGACCCCAAACAGGCTTTCCAGAATAAACATCAAACCAGTTTGGTAAGCATACCTTTGGTAATAAAAAGGGCCATATAGATTTTCCTTCCGTGAAACCTAATGGAACTTAGGAATGATTAAAGTGGACGACTGTGACAAGCTTTAGGACTAAAATGCATGAAATGAAAGTTTTAAAACTAACATGCATTATCTTGACAAGTTTTCTGAATTCTGCTGTAAACATCCCCCTCAATAATTATACTGAGAAAGCTCAGTTTCTGCAACTATAGAGGCTCGGCTTTTCCACAGTAATCTGCAACAGAAGACTAGGTTTTCCGGTGCAAAATTCAAACTTAGGGAACTTTAGTCCGCTCCAGATTCAGTTTTCTGTACCAGAAACCGAGTTTAGTTGCTGCAGCATAGAATTTGGCTATCCAGTGCTGAAAAATGAGTCTACTGCTCAGACTCTTCAGGTCTTTTGCATAGAAAGATAGATTTCTACTCAGATACTTTGCACCAGAAGACTGAGTAGTCATCACAGATTTCTCCCCACTAAAACTACAGAGAAAAATTGAGTTATTACTGCAGCAGAAAACAAACTATAATTTAATCATTTTGATATAGATTTCAATTCAGAGTTAATGTTCACTTACTGCTTAACTGTACTTGTTTGGAATCATAATTATTGGCCTCGAACAAGCTGTCCCATTAACTTTTCCATGTAAAGTGAACCTACAATCCATATTTAGATTGCACAAACATCATATACTATTCAAATATAATGTGTATGAATATTGAATGACCATGATTCTAATATCACCTGACTCATCTGTCCTCGAAAATCAGAATTAATGTTCATTTACATACAGCTTAACTATACTTGTTTAGAGTCAGAATTTTTGGCCTCGAACAAGCTGTCCCAATAACTTTCCAAGTTAAGTGTAACTTGAGTCTACAATCCATATTCAAATTTCACAAACATCATTTACTATTCAAACATAATGTGTACTAATATTGAATAACCACGATTCTAACATCACCCGACTCATCTGTCCTTGAAAAATCACCTAACAAACTTTTGTCATCAGTTACTGAATTAGAGCAGTCCACGTCATTGGACCATTTCCCAATTGGCGCAAATGTGTGAATCCACATGCCTAGTTTTGCTCGAGTGCTTCTCATGTATATAGAATTGCTGCAGAAGTGATAAAAAAGATTTGTGAAAAAAGACTGATTATTTCAAATATACATAAGAAATCATATAGGATGCACAGAGAAGATAAAGCAAAATGCACCTCTCAGTAAATTTACACATCATTTTCAGTAACAGAGAAAGTACAGATAGTCTGTTTTCTTACATATTCTTTTGCCATTTCTCTTTGATGGTTGTAATGTTTGTCCAAATTCTCCCATGATAGTTGTTTTGTTTGTTTAGTAATCCCAGAGGCACACTGACTATCCGTAAGGTAAAGACAACTGCTTTCTCCTTAATGAGAAAAGTATCTAACAGGAGTCACTCACACAACCTGTTTATTGCTTCAAAGTTGGAAGCATAATCCATTCATCCCTAACTTACCCCCTTTTATTCAATTATATAAGGTTTAACATGAAAAATTTTGCAAATGCAAATCATAATTTATGTGAAAAGATATCCAAGTTAAATTACACATACTTTGAACAGGATCTAGTAGTCGGAACTCCTTACCAAGGGAAGTGCTTGCTGCAAATTATACTACTCAAGTACTCATCCACATTGGCAATGCTACAAGCCGTTTCACCTTAAAAGATTCCAGCATTTGAGCCACCCTTCTGTCCATATTTCTCTCTTTCGGACTCTGTCATGGCGTGAATCTCATACGGACTAAAAAACCTGAAGAGAATCTCCAACTCAAAGCCTGGCACATTTCTCACGCCCACCTGGATGCCATACACTGTAACCGAAGTCTCTGCACTGCTTCTTCAGTGAGCATTCCCTACACCACCTGTCTTTCCCAAGGATATAATCTCCTTGATAACGTTGATAAACAATCTGCCAAAGGAAGTCCTCCCAACCTTTTCTTCTTCTCTGCCTCCAATTCTCCAACTATATGAGCGTTCCCTTATGTTGGTTATCAACGTGGATAAAGCAAAACTTAGCGGCAAACTCCAGCTGGAAGATTTCTGTAAAAATATTCATGGCACTAAAGATTGATCCTCACTCACACAAGCAAAATAACCTACTAAATGAGTGGATCTCTCACCATCGATCACCACAGCTACAAGCTCCATTTTTAAAGAGATGGAAGCGATTCGCATCTCTCACTAAAATTTCTCTTTGTACAATATTAGATATATACTTGGAGACAGTATGGCAATCAGCACAAACCCTAAGGTTCTTCATTATCTGTAAGGGGCTTCCAGGTTTTGTATTTAGCAAACCAAATGCTATCGCGAGCCTTTCACTGTGCCCACAAAGCATGTCCCTCTTCTCATCATCGTCAACATCATGCAGGACACATTGCAAATCAGGAACATAGCCTTGTTTAGCCATCAGACTGCCTAGAATATCGAGCAACTGATAAACCTCCTCAAATTGTTCGAAGAATCTATCCCCTGTACCAAATATATAAACCCTTTTCTTTATCTCCATCCAGCTACAGCCGGCACTTTTTTTAAGTCCTTTGGATCTTATTGATTTCCGTACTGATCTTACTTGTTCCCACTTCCCCATCGAGGCATATACATTTGAAACTAAAACATTATACCCGGTCATGTCTGTATCCAATTCAATAATCCTCTTCGAGACCCGTTCAGCAATTCTCATGTTACCATTTGCACGACAAGCACTAAGTAGAGCTCCCCATATGCTTGCATCTGGCTTCAATGGCATTGAGAGGATAAAATCCTCTGCCTTATTTAAATGCCCTGATCTAGAAAGAAGATCCACAGCGCAAGCATAGTGTTCCATTCTAGGATCTATGTTGTACTTATTCTTCATGCAGTCAAATAGATTTAGTCCCTCCTCCACCAAACCTGAATGGCTACAAGCAAAAATTATAGCAATGAAAGCGACATGATCAGGAAGGATGCCAGCAACTTCCATCTGTGCAAAAGCTTTCAATGCTTTCTGCCCCTCACCATACATCCCATAAGCAGAGATCAGTGCAGTCCAGGTCACCACATCTTTTACTTTCATAAGCTCAAATACTCCAACAGCACTCTTTAGATTGCCACATTTGGAATACATCTCAATTAGTGCATTTCCCACTGGTACATTTGATTCGAATCCCAATCTGAAAATATATCCATGTATCTCTTTCCCCTGCTGTTTAGCAGCAAGTAAGGAACATATTGGCAATATGCCCAACAACGAGGCCTCATCTGGCACCAGTCCTTCATTTCTCATAGCATTGATCATTTGAAATCCTAAATAACAATCCTGATGATGAATGCATGCAGAGATAATTGTGTTCCAAGTGACAATATCACGCATATCCATGAGCCCAAAAATTCTCAGAGAATCCTCCAATTTACTACACTTGGCGTACATATCTATGAGGGCATTACAAACACGCAAATCCATAGCAAATCCTGACTTCACTATGTGACAATGGACTTCTCCCCCAATGTAAATATCTGCAAACTGAGTAGATAGAGATAGGAGCATCACATGAGTAATAGAATCAGGTTCATCTTCCATCTTCATCATCTTAAAAAGCTGCATTGCTTCCCCATATGACCCATGTAGGATATAACCATTTAACAAGGAATTCCATGATACAGAATCCCTATCTTTCATCTTATTAAATAGTTGACGTGCAGCAAGTAGATTGCCACCTTTAGCATACATATCTAGAAGAATATTGTTAGCCCTAGTATCAAACTCCATTCCTTTCCTTACTGAGTAATCATGAATATTAGTTCCTAATTCTAAGTCACCTAAGTGTCCACAAGCACGGAGAACAGAGGTGAACGTCAATAAATCAGGTGTAAATGTGGTGATCATTTCCCTAAACAATTTGATCGAGTCTTCAAACAATCCCAGTTGACAATACCCACAGACCAGGGTGTTCCAACTGACAATATCTCTAAATACCATCTCATCAAAAACTTTCCGAGCATCCGTAACATTGCCAAACTTGAAGTACATGAAGAGTAGCCCATTCCTCACAATGCCATCTCCATCCACCCCGATCTTCTCAACCAAACCGTGAAGCATTCGACCCTCTCTCACTGCTACCAAACCTCCACAAGCAGGTAAAACGCTGGACACGGTATACAAGTCCGGCAGAATCCCATCCATTTTCAACTCATTATAATACCACAAAGCCTCCTCCCAGTACTGATTTGAACTGTACCCCGATATCAGACTATTCCAAGACACGACATCCCTGTGAGGCATTTCCTCGAACACGTGGCAGGCTTCGCCCATGTCATCAAGCCTCGCGTACATATCAATCAGAGCATTACCAATGTACAGGTCCGAGCCAAACCCCGCTTCCGAAACACGTCGGTGAACGGCCTTACCCATCTCGGCATCGCCCAAGCCCGCACAGGCATTGATGACCGAAGGGTACGTATGCGCATCGGGTCGAACACCGACGTCCCGCATCCTAGAGTAGAACCCAAGGGCTTCGGAGAAAAGGCCGTTCTGGGTAAGTGCTCTGATGATGGAATTCCACGGGTAGACATTGTTGGTGGGCGCAACGCGGTCGAAGACGGAGATACAGGAGGCGGGCTCTCGAAAACGCGCGTACTTGCTTATGAGCTTGCCGGTCAGGAAGGCGGATCGGTCGAGCCCCGCGGTGATGGCTAGCGCGTGCGCTTTGCGCAGTTCTGTGGAGCTTCGGATTGACGACAAGGCTTTGGAGATGGAAGAATACAGAAGTTCTCGGGCGTGAAAGCTGCATCCTGCGGCGGACAAGGACATGAGACCCCCCGAGTTCGACCTGTTTCGGGTGGCAGCAGCCTCGCTGCGTTTTCTCCGTTTCCTTTCCTGCCACGCGTGGTTGATAGCGAGGGAGAATATATACATTTTGGCCCCTGAACTTTTGGGATTGTTGAAACTCCTCCCCCCACGTTCCAATCTTTGCAATTGCGCCCCTCTCCCGACTTTTTAAAATTGGTGACAAAGTACCACTTAGAGCACGCATGGTAACCATTTAGGGCCTGTATGGTAACATTTATGTTCCTTCCGATTTTTGTTCTTTTATTTCTCAAAACAAAAAAAAAAAGAACAGAATTCCGTTTGGTAACGTCAACTTGTTTATCTATTCCTCGGAATAGAAAAGTAGCCCGAGAATAGATTTGGAGCAACAAGAAATTAAAAAAGAAAAAAAAAAAGGTAACTTCTTGTTCTCGAACAATTTCTATAAATAAGCAAATTTTATTTTTATTTTTTTATGTTCTTTTCTCTTACCACGGCCACCTCCAATTGCCTAGAGCCACTGTCGCCGCTTGCCTGTTGGCCGCCACCGCCTTCGACTACTAGCCGTATGTCGCCACCGTCGGCCACCTCTGCTCGTCGCTGCCGCCGCATGACCGCCGGCCGCCGACCATCACTGCCGACTGCCGCCGCACACTTCATCGGCCGTCGGCGGGAATAAAAATAGAAAAAAAACTATTTCTAAAAAGAAACTATTCCCCAGCCAAGAAGCGTTACCATGCACACCCTTAATTTCTAACTAGAACTATTTTTAGTTCTCGAAAATAAGTTTGGAATGTAAATCTATTTGATAACGCAATTTCATTCTTTTAGTTTTTGGAACAAATTTTTACTCTAAGTTTGAAATAAAAATAAAAAGTAAATATTTTTACTTCTCTAAGTCTAGAATAGAAATTAAAAAAAAAATGTTCTTTTTATCACTCGTTCTCACTACTAGTCGGCCACCCACCCACCATTTGCTACCATCTATCGTCCACCACCCGCCGCCAGTCACCGGAAGCCATTGTCCACTGTTCACCACACATTGCTAGCCGCCACCATCAAATGTTGTCTATTGCTCGCCATTTGCCACCTGCCACCAGTCGCCATTGCTCACCACACACCATTGGTTGTTGCCGCCGCTTGTCGTCCACTGCCCATCGTCCACCAACCATCGTTCGCCAATCATCATCCACTGTTGCCATCCGCCACCGCAACTCAAGGGGGAGAAATTTTGTGTTATTATCGAACGAATTTTTATTCCGGGAACAAGTATTTTGTGTTGTTATCAAACGTGTATTTTTGCTAAAAACTTGTCCGGTGAATAGAAATTGAAAAATCTAATTTTGTTTCAGAAACAATCTGAAACATAATGATTATTATTTATACCCTTATATTGACTCTACCCAAATTCTTTTCACATATATGACCACGTGGCTGTTATGATTAGTTACGAAATCCAAATCGATTTTATGTCATCTATATATGCAAGAAAATATACAAGGGCTATTCGGAAATATATTCCAAAACTTTATATCGATGTGCTTTGAGGCAAATTGCGAATGTTGAAACGTTGGGGGCATCGGTTTACTTTAAATTCATTTCAAAGACTAATTTCAATATGAACAGCACATTACCCGCGCCATGCTTCGGGAAATTTAACAATGAAGGTGTTTATATTAGTTCTTTAAAAAACAGAAATTCATTTCCTAGCTCTACTAAAGCAAATTGCTACTACGAGTATCCCACGCTTTGCCACGGTATAAGTAGACTTTTTGCCATAATATTAGTTGATGTAAGATCATACGTTTTAGTTATACCCACCATCATGCCCGTGCTACGCCAAGTTTGTATATTCTTTATGGTTCCTGTTCTATAGTCAAGATTAAGAGGAAGGTATAAACCAGTGTTTCCACAAATTCGCTCGTGCTTTATAACTATAGTTTCCATACCCGTTACGTTTATTTGGGATCATCTCCCGTTAGAAAAAGAGCAAGACAAAAACAAAATAAAATGGAAAAAAGATAAGAGTGTAATCTTGTATCGCGATCATCTTGGGAATAGAAATCATTAAATGAGTGAGAATTAGGTTCATCTTTCTTGTGGGACTAATGATATGCAATACTGAAATCATGCAATTACATTACATAACACCGACAAATATTAGGACCCAACATTGAAAATCTAATCATAGACCTTCTCTTGAGTCTTGACAAAACGAATGCAAAAACCGCATTGCATAACTCTACCAATTGATAAAAGTAGGCTTATATGGAACTTACTCTAATTATGGTGGCAATTTTATCAAGGAGCATATTATGTTATCCGCAACCATTATTTTGAGAAACCTTTGAGAGACAACAGCCATTGCACAATAGCATGCCACAAACATTATTAGAAACTTAAATTAGTAATCTGCAAAGGCTGTAATATATGAGTAGATGGCATCCTTGATTGCTATGGATGAGTAAAACAAGTGTAAATTGAGGAACATGTCCAATTATATAGTGTTCAACCTCATTTCTCTATTTTTTTTTAATTAAAAAAAGAATTACCCACTTAGGCCCCGTTTGTTTGTGTTTCTTTTTCTTGTTTTTAAACACTTTTTCTGTTTTTTTGTTCTGGGAACAAAAAGGAACAACGCGTTTGGACGCGTTTGTTCCTTTTTGTTCTTTTTGTTCCTGGAACAAAAAAAAGAAACAAAACAAGAAACACAAATTTTGTGTTTCTTGTTTCTGAAACACTTTTGAGAAACACTTTTTTTTTTTTCTTTTTTCTCTTATTTTCTTGTTCTTTTCTCTTTTGGCCGGTCACCGGCCTCGCCCATGGCCGGGCGACCGGCCGACGAGGGCCGGCGGCCTCGCCCGGCCACGGCGAGGCTCGCCGTAGCCGGGCGAGGGTCGCCTCGCCATGGCCGGGCGAGCTCGAGCCGGCGAGCCTCGGCCTCGCCGAATGCAGGGCGAGCTCGAGCTCGCCCGGCCATGGCGAGACCGACCTCGCGCCGGCCCGGGCGACCTCGATCTCGCCCGGATCCGGCGAGGCCGACCTCGCCCGGCCGGCGAGCCTTGGCCTCGCTCGGCGGTGGCCGGCGAGCCTCGGCCTCGCCCGGCGGTGGCCGGCGAGGCCGCGCCTCGCCGGATCAAGGCGAGGCCGACCTCGCGCCGGCCGGGCGAGCTCGATCTCGCCCGGATCCGGCGAGGCCGAGCTCGCCCGGCGGCCGGCGAGCCTCGGCCTCGCCGGATCTAAGCGAGTCGGCGTCGCTGGTGGTGGCTCGCGAGGCCGCGCCTCGCCCGCCGGCCCCAGGCGAGCTCGGCCTCGCCGGATCAAGGCGAGGCCGACCCTCGCCAAAAGAAGAAAAAAATGAAAAAGAAAATAAGAAAAAAAGGAAAAAAAAAAAAAAAATAGAAAAAATAAAAGAAATAAAAAAATTATCCAAATTTACCAAACATGTTTCTGTTTATTTTTATTCCCGGAACAAGTTTACCAAACGCGTTGTTTTGTTCAAAAATTGTTCTTCGGAACGAAACACTTTTTTCTATTTCTGTTCCCTGGAACAATTTTTAAACAGAAACGCAACCAAACGCGCCCTTAGTCATTATTGACCATCTTACATGACGTATCATCACGTTAATGAATCTTTAGTTAAAATTAGCCCGAAGGACAATCGTGAAATTTCGCACAAAAGTTTAGGACAAATTGACAAAATTAAAACATTATGATTAAAGGCATTTGTGTACAATAGATTTATGATTAATTGATAATGTCTCTCCATTTTTTCCAACTTTTTTTGGTTGCAGAACGAACTTCAGTGGATATATTTTACTAAGTGTATGTGAAACTGACCGAAAACAAGAATACATACATACATACATACATACATACATACATACATACATATGTATACATACATACAAGAAGATGGAGTAAAAGACACAAGCTAGAATTCCTTGTTACCGTGACATATGCATCGGTATCACTAAAAGCAAAAACTCGAATCCACATATTTAGAAAAATATATAGAAGATACATCAAATAAAATCTACATAAATGGACAAATTAGAAAAGTCAATTGCAAATGCAATGAAAGGAGGATTTACCGTCTCTCTTAAAGTAAATTTACTTTACACAAACCAAACATCTCCTAATATAATATTTAATATTAAATCACACATTTATCTAATAGTTAAAATTTTTAGAACAATTAGCAGTAGTTCCACAAAATCTCATATAATATCAATTTAGGGGTATTTACCTTCACATGAAATTTTTTTATGCATAGTACTAAGTGAAAAAAAGGGACAAAGTACAGCCCAAGTGTGACATCCTGAATTTTCAGAATTCGTTTTCGATTAAATAAATCGGGCCTTTCATCGAAACGCTAATAGTGCTATTCTCTGAGCTGATCACTCACGAGATAACTGGACTATCTGGGGAAGCAAGTAGGGAATTTAAATGCAATTGCACTTGAGAATTCGACCAAGAATCGACTGCTCAACCGTGTTGATCTACAAGGGTCATTACGGCACCGTCAGAGATCGATTAGAAATCAGAGATAGGTCGATTCGACTGAGATATGTGATCAAATTATGGGTGATTCCACTTGATTGTAAAATTCTCATCGATCGGCACTAAATTGATTTTCTGTCGTTTTGGTACTCGGTGTTCGTAATTGAAACCTCGAGACTTTCACAACAATTGAGAGTTGTTAATGTGTCGAAGATGTACTTTGTGACTCGAGATAAATCGATCACAGGTCAATTGCACCAAAAATTCCTAAAAGTTATCCGGTAGACTAGGTCACGCTAAAAGCGCGCCGGATTGAAAATAACCGCAAATTTGAACCCGATTTTAGAAATTGAAAGTTCTGAGGTGTCACAAGCTATTTTAGGAACGTCGACTCACTCTCCGAGAAATTTTCAGAGATTCCGGGATTTTTTTGTGGAAAATTGATTCGGACGTTACGGAAAATCAGCGGAAATTCAGATGGGCTAAATCGATGGAAATTGGGACTTCTAAACTGAGCATGTGAGCGTCAGGGACTTACAGAAAATTGTTCAGGATTTTTCCTTGGTGAAATTGGACCTCGACTTAGAGAATTGGTGAAGAAATTGAGTGGAGAGATTGAAGCTCATTTTTAGTGAAATTCGGATTAAGCTTGGGGGGGCTGTATTTTAGACTTTAATTTGAGCCATTTATGGAAAATTGGCTAGAAAGTATTATGAAGGGGACAAGCAATTAAGGCAATGGCTAAGGGTTGAGGATATTGGGCCCCTCCTTGGCTTCCTTCACACGCCTCCCCACTGCCTCTCTCCCTTCGTGCGATGAGCTGAAGACCGATTGCATCTGTCATTTTCTTTCTTTCGTTTTTGTCGAAGCTCCCTTCCCACGCTCTCTGCCATTCCCACCATCTCTTGTTCTCCACGTCCGCGAGCCCCGCTTCCTTTCGCCGAGTGTTGGCCAGCAAGTTCCAGCGCCCACAAATCAATGGAAGACACGAGCAAGCTGCCCGTGTGTTGACTCCAACAAGTGGCCGAAGCGCTTCTCCATCTGCTTCCATCGACGCCAAAGACGTGAGTCAACAAATCAGTTCATCTTTCCCTTAACTAACCGCAGCAGTCCACGTTTTCTGCCCCTCCTCGTGTCTTCTCCACCAGCTCGCCAGCGAAGCCCCCATCATCGGTCAACAACCCAAGCTCTCCCTCTCCTTAGTTGACCACCGGGTGCAGCAACCGAAGCCACACCCCACCGAAACTCCTTGAAGCAGCTCACGGCGAAGCTGCCACCGTCCGTGACTCACCACCACCGAAGTCCCTTTACTCGATTTCTTCAGCCATTAACGCCGTGGACTTCATCCGCTCGAAGACTCCATCGCCACCGTTTCCTGCTCCATCTTTCGTTTGTGTCTTCGCCGGCGTCACCTTCACTCGACGCCTTGACCTAAGCCGGCAAGCCCCGAAGACTGCAGGCTCCGTTTACGCCGGTTGGCAACGCTCGATCCGGTGGATTTCACGGCCCGCGGTTGGGCCCGTCCAAGAAACCAGAGAAGCCCATTTTGTTCAACCCAAAGAAAGCCCAAATGATTCAGCTCGGGCCCAATTCCATTGCAAGCTTAAGGCCCACTTGAATTCAAGCTCAACTCGGCCTTTCCAAGCCCGCGTTAATTGAAGCCCAAGTCCACCGGTTCAGCCCGCGAATCAAGTGAAGCCCAGCCCAAGTTGGAAACAAATCTCGATTTGGGTTGAGATTTGTTGGGCCCGTTTTAGGCCCGGTCCGAGAGTTCGTCGACGCCGCCGAAAATTAAGGTTTCGGCCGCCGTCGCGTCGTTGTCGCGGTGAACCGGTTTCCGCAATTAACCGGTGAGTTTATACTCTAAACTCTGCTTAGTAGGTTAATGACGTTTAAGGGGTGTTAGATTTATTTTATTAGGAATTAGGTGGTTAGTTAGATTAAATTAGAAATTGAATTATTTAATTGAGCATGTTAAGTGGTTAGCATGGTTTAGCTAAAGCCTAAATAAATTGTACTATTTATCTAGAAGGGTTCGGGAATTTTCCGAGTCCGTATTGGTGTTTAATTTAATGATTCTGGCCTAGGTTAGTATTTTTAGAATTGAAATTGATTTATTTAATTAATTTCAGTAATTATTTAATTATTAATTATTTTTCCGGAAATTAGGCCGGGATAGTCGGTGACCGGAATTTCGTGCCGATTGCAATGGTGTGGTTAATTTCTGCAATTGAGTGTTAAATTATGCAAATTGAGTGCCGATTGAATTTTGGTATTTAATTCCAAAAATTTTGAATTTCCAATATTTATTCAGAAAATCCCAGGTGTCGGGTTTTGATACCGAAAATGGTTTTTAGTACTATATGAAATAGTGGGATTTCAAAAAGGAGGAATATCAATTTTTCTAGATCAAGTTGACCGTGTACCCACACACGAGTAATTTCATGTGAATTTCTAATACAAAGAAAAAGGCCAGGCTCACCATTTTAATTGAAGCATTTGAGTGCAATGCACGGTGTCCTGGGCTATATTTGAGTGATCGTATGATGGTTATGAGAAATCGTCCCGGGCTGTTGAGCTGGACGTTATCCTTATTTGGGATACCCCCTGGACAACGGGAAGCCGGTCGCAGTTGATTCTGGACCCTATGCTCCTTCGGGAAAGCCATTTGATAAAGAGACGTTGCCGTGCTCAATGGGGTGAGACAAAGCCTGGCAATGCCAGAAGACCGCCGAATTGAGAGTAGGCCGTGCTATATGCCGAGATCAAAATTAGGAACGCATGATTAATTGAGTGTGGCGTTTCAATTACTGGAGCTTATTTGTTGCTCATGCTCTCATGTTGTTTGTGAGATAAATTGTACGACTTGCGGGGTGGATCTGAGACGAGGTAAGTCTCCTTGATTGTGTGATTGCGCGCTTAAGACGCTTCTTGGCGTATTTCCCTCCTAATTGGGGTTTAGAGCTTAGACTCGCTGAGATGATATCTCACCCCGTTGTGGGACAACATTTTCAGGGTCGTCGAGTGGAGGACCCGGGCTTAGAGGAGGTGATCGGAAGCGTAGGTCGATTAGGACCGCTTCTTTTGGAAGGCCAGTCTTTTTGTAGTCTTTGGCCATAGATCCGTGTTCATGACTCAGTGTATATATAAAAGCATGTTTGTTTGTGAATCTATTATCCTGCTTTTCTATCCCGAGATGATTACTGTCAGGGGATTTCTTTTCGCTTCCGCATGTGCAATAAAATGGAAAGGGTCGGCGACTCGTCCTAGGAAGTCGCAAATTTTTTATCGACCAGAGAGGGATGGGCACACGCTCGGGGTCCGGGCGTGACACCAAGTGCTAAAACTTGGCACGGAGGGATACTTAAGTACCAAAAGTTAGGAAAGTGACACTTAAGTGCTACTTTTTTTTGAAAAGTGGGACACTTTAAGTGCCATTTCAGAAAAAACCCCACCGGAAATCCTACAAGGCAATTTTTTATTATTTTTTTCGTCTACATAGCTCGCCAGAATGCTGACTCAACAAAAAAAAGGCAAAAACAACATCGTTTTTTAGCGGATTCAAATGTTAATATAAAAATTAATTTAATTATATAAAAATAAATAAAAATTATTTTAATTTAAAAAAAAAAAAAGGTGGGAGAGAGGAGGTAGCAATTGAGGGTTGAGCCCTCGCCGCCGTCACTTGCCCCTTCTCGGCAACGGCGGGAGGCAACGGCGCTTGCGAGCCCTTGCCGCTGATCGGCCGGGGGCCGTGACCCTAGCTGACCTTCCCCCTCCTTTGCCACTCCAAATCGGTGGCAATAGTGAGGGCTTAGCCCTCGGCCGTCTCCTCCCCCCTTTTTTAAATATTTGTATTTTAATTTTTAAACATTTTAAATTAAATTTAATTAATTTTAATATTAATTTTTTTATCATGTTAGAGACAAAACGATGTCGTGTTTGCATTTTTAGCCATATCGGCGTGCAAAACGACGTCGTTTTGTACTTACCTCGTCAGAAAATCGTCACGTCAACATTTTGATCGAATTGGTATTTAAGTGATCTATTTTGCTCTGATTTTGGCACTTAAATGTCACTTTCCAAACTTTTGGCACTTAAATGTCCATTCGTGCTAAGTTTTGGCACTCCAGGTGTTCATACCTCGTGAAAAAAGACCCAGCTTAAGTTTCTAAAATAAGCGTTTCCAAAAAATCTCACACCTCCTTTGTCATATTCTAGAAAAATTGGGTTTATTGGGAATCATTTCTGTTGAATTCAACTAGATCGTTTGGTCATTTCTTTTTGAGTAAACGTTATAATTTATCAGATTTTAACTCTAATGTTTATTTCACTGCATGTTGTATTAGATAGAATGATAAACTTATTCCTTATGGTGTATTGAATTATATTGCAAGCCTTGTAAGTCCATTTTTCTCTCCATATTATTCTATAGATATATAAGCACTATCACATCACATATCGTGCATAATAGAGTCAATTTTAAGTTTTACTATAGATATCATTACGGTCTTACTCTTGTAGAGTTACTTTTACTACTCATAATAACTTTAAATATTACTCAATAGATGAAATATCTATAACTATGTTAATATTTCCACTCTCAATATTTTAAAAAACATCATTTTCTCATTGCCATAGGTCAATTTTACTACTTAGACTCCGTTTGTTTCACGAAAAATGAGTTTCAAGAAAACATTTTCCAGATTTTCCAGTATTCATTTTATAGAAAATGAATCGGTCAAGGAAAATGTTTTCCATTATTGAAAAAACAACATTTAAAAATGAGAAAAATGTTTTCCACTTTTCAAAAGTGGAAAACATTTTTCATAACTTCTTCCACCTTACTTCTTTTCACCAACACATTTTCATTTTATTCTTATGCTTTCGTTTTCTTTTTTATTTTATTTTTAAAATCGAGTTTTTTTTTCCTTTTCATCTTCTTCCTCGGCCTTGGCAAGGTCACCAGCCACGGCGATAGTAGGCGACCGGCCTTGAGCCAGCTTGAGCCTCACCCCAAGCCGGCGAGGCTTCGCCTAGCCTAACTTGGGGAAGCCAAGCTCGCCCGAGCCCAGCGAGCTTGGGCCTCGCCAAATCAGGTGAGGTGGAGCGTTGCCGGCCTGGGGCAAAGCTCGAGCCTCGCCAAATCTGCAGTAAGCAGGGCGGGGCTCAAGCCTCGCTTGAGCTCGCCAAAGGTTCCCTAGGCTCTGGTGAGCCGCAAATTTGCCGAATCTGGTGGCGAAGCTCGGGCTCCCGATCCAAGCAAGCTTGAGCTCCGCCACTAGATCTCGTGAACTCAGGCGAGATCGGCCAAGCCTCAAGCTCGCCAGATCTGGCAACTGCGTCTTGGTCGGCTGCCGAGCAGCCAGCCATCGTTAGGCTTGCGGCAGCAGAGGAAGGAGGAGGAAGAAGGAGGAGGAAGGAGGAAGGAAAAGAAAAAGAAAAAAAGAAAAAAAAAGAAAAAGAAAGAAAAATAATAAATAATAAAATTTTCGATTTTTTAAAAATACAAATAATTAAAATTTATTTTAAAAAATAAAAAAAATAAAACTAATTTTTAGGTCAATTAAACATATTAAAATTCAATTTTTTTGATAATTTTTCCCAAACAATTAAATTAACTAACGAATGATGGAAAATATTTTCCACTCAAAGTTAGGTTTTTGTCGAATATCGGAAAATATAGTTATTTTCTATAAAAAATGACTTCTAGAAAATATTTTCCGAAAATGTGATATTTTCCGCGAAACGAACGGACCCTTAGTCTCCCACTTTTTTAATTTTTTTTTTTTTTTCCAACTTTTGATATTCTTCTTTTAATCAACTACTTTGTCTAGAGTTACTTTAGAGAGTATTCTTTGCATATGGCACGATTTCTTAGTGAATGGTTTTTCAGATTGGGATTTTTATTGATAGTTGTCTTCATTTCGAAAATCGTCAGAAATTCAGCGAGCGGTGAAATACAAGAATAGTAAGAGTTCCCACCAAATTGGTAGCAGATGTCGAACTGTGAAAGTACAGCATGTTTTCTACAAGAACGACGATACATCCGAGCAATAGGAACAAAGTCAGCAACTTGGCAGCACAAAGCATTGATCTTCATGACATGCTGAGTGTGGATTGGGACTTACTGTGCCGTAGTATCACAAAATCAGAGCATGAAAATTTGACATCAATGGAATACGGATGGATCGTTCTTGATGGATGTCTGATCAAAACGAGAGTTCAGGTCCCGCAATGGAAAGTGTGCGATAACCTTTTGTGCTTGATAATTTGACAAGCAACACTTCAATGATCATTTTGAGGCTGATCCGAGTGCCCAAAGTCGTTGCAATTGTTTTCACTGAGCTTATATGCATCTGATCGAAATCTGTGTTTTCTATTATGACTTTGCTTGGCATTTGGCTCCGGTCCATATGAGAAACTTTCGTCAAAACAGGGATCAAGAAACAGGAGATTCTTAGTAAATAATACTTTACTGATCAATTACTCATACAAGAGGTAAAAATACCCATTGACCACTGACATAAAGCGGTGTTTTTATTCTTGGAAGTCTCTCATGGAAACTAGGAATGCTTGCTCAAGTTAAATGGCTCAAATGCTCCGTTGTGTTTTTCTGGTCATCCATTCCATTTAGTTGTTGTCGTACCAAAACTGTGCCTGGAGGTAGTCAACAGTTTTCTTGTCCACTTGGAAGGCCTTGGTGAGAACATCAGCAGAAATGGGTGGCTTTGCTCCAAAGACGGAGTTAGCAATGGTAATGACTCCTGGATTTTGGCTGCTCAAACCGGCAAAGGCCAGCGCGGGTCTTTCCGGTATTCAACTGGAAGTGAATGAGTCCAATTGGGAAAACAAACACATCGCCTTTGTACAAGACTTTGGTGAAGAGAGTGTTGTTCAATTGGTTGGATGTGACGAAGCCGACAAGGAGTGTGCCCTCGATGACGACCAAGACCTCAGTGCCACGAGGGTGAGTGTGGGGAGGGTTTAAACCTCCAGGAGCGAAGTCAATGCGAGCCATGGATATGCCCAAAGTATTGAGTCCTGGAAACTCGTTGACGGTTGCAGGTGTGACTTTCGATCCAAGAGGGTTTGCAGTATTCCCAGGGTTTCTAAACCCCATAAAGGTGAAGTCATCTGCAGTGGCTTGCTTAGGGTCCTTGCAAAACTCCCCGTTCACAAACACTGCATAAGAAAACAGAACTCATCTTAAGATGCATCACTCAATATGCGATGACTATTGTACTAGTTATAGTCGATGACAATGTCGTCATGCTACCAAAACAAAACATTTTTGCATGTTCTGTTTATAGCATCATTGACAAGAAGAAAACAGTACGTCAAAAACACTATAATAGAGGTTTAACCTGCAGACTTCGGGTCGTTGATGGCCACGCATATGTCCTGAAGAGGACTTGGGTCATAAGCAAAGGCAGTTGCAGTTGCCAAAGCCAAAATGAGAAGGCTAACTGGAAAGGACTTCATTGTGGGCGGGAGTTGGGGCTGATCTCAGGTTCTATTTCCTAGCTCAGAGTTTTATTGCTCGAGGGAGGAGTGAGGTTCCTTGCATGACATGGTGTCTATTTATACATGACAGTGCTTGACCTGGTAAACAATTTATGCAGCAAGTTTCCTTGCAGAAGACCAAGTTTTCAACGTTTCTATCTTTATTTCCCCTTTCTTAATTCCAAACAATGAACCGTTCCATAACCACTATGCCCGGGTGGCAGTCAATTTTATTTTCTCATCTCCAGCTTAAACAATGCATATTATCAGCTATGGAAGTGCTCATTCATAACTTTTACAACCTTGCATTATTCCTCCTTCACTTCTTCAGCTCTTCAGCATCAATTTGGAGCAGCATGATTAAACAAGGACTGTTTTCTGAACACAGTTTCATGCGTCCAAAGTGGATTGAATTGATCCTTTCTAGAGTAGGAAAAACTCTTTTCACACTCATCTTCACCATGGAAATTTTTGGGCTGCAGATATTTCCTATCAGTAATAATTAGGGGACTTCGTCTGATTTAACATCCCAAACACTGAACTTAGTAGCAATCCACATAGCAGTGATTCACTCTCCTGTTGCACAAAACTTGATTCATTAAGTACCTTTGGGAACACAAGTTCATGGGAGGTCAGAAATAAGATGCTGTTGTCCAAAGCTGCGACTGCTTTACAACCTTATGAGCAGAAAAGTTTTACGAAAGTTAGAACTTGTGAGCAATATCTTATTCCAAATTCCAATGGCTTCTAGAACTTACATAACATCGCTTACTTGAGGATCAAGGGCGTGATTGTTTCCATGTTGAGCTGGTGGATATTAATTAAGTCACCTAATTCTGTTGGAAAAACGAAGCTTCGGAAGGTTATAATTCAAAAGAGGCTTTTGCTATCAACACCAAAGAATTTTAGCTAATTCCCTTGAAATTACCAAATGTCCCTCTAAAGAACTTCTCAAACGCTGAACCATTCAGAGAACAGATATATTTTTATCCTTCCCTCCGCATCATGTTTTGAACTTAAATACTCCTGCACCCTCTATTCTCCGCCCGCACCAATAAAATACACGTTGCAGCATCACCCATTTTGATTTGTTTGTGATTGTGACCGTTACTCTTCTGGTTTGCATATAATATTGTCACGGTCAATCAGAAGAAGATTGAGGTGGCCATCGAGATTGTTTGAGGAGAAATGTTCCGCATCTGCAGCATGAAGACTTTCAAGTTGCTGATATATCCCCGTTAGTAATGATTAACAATGTACGAATTAGCACCAAAGTACATGGGATGTACTTAGAAACCAAGCTTTCTTTTTTTCTGCAAAAATTCATGAATATGGACTCGCTTCTTTTTTGGGGTTTCAAGGCGAACGATGATAAATAGGAGCACAATAGTTTAGCTTCTGAAGGAGGCCCACATAGGGAAGACCCAGTCAAAAAATTAAAGTGGGAGAGATTGCTGAGATGGTTCGATTATGGTGACTTACTGCCCATATCTCTGTTCAACACCTTTTAAATACTGAAACTTCAGCAATTTAAAATTTTCTTTTCTTTGTTAAATAAAACTACAAAAATTATGAAGAATTTCACGACTCAAACGTTTTCTAAGCGTGGACAGGCACCTGCTCCTTAGAAACTAAGCTAGAAGAGCTCAATTTCATTGTAACAAGTCTCTGTTTCCATAGTTTCTTAACTTGACATTGTGATTTGCTTTTTACTTTTTAAATTATCTTGAGTAAAGTTCTAGGAGAATCTTATCTATGATAGTTTGAATACTGAAGAGTTTTGCCAATCATAATTCTTGGTAAAAGCTAGTCATCCTTTGTGATAGTGGTCGGAATGGATGAATCGTATAAGCTCGTGCAGCATAGCTTTAGACCACGTTGGCATCACCCCAACGGAGTTGGAAACACAAGTCAAACCGTGAATTATACCTCTTTGAACGTGAATCTGCACCGGGCATATGAAACAGTAAAGCAGAAATAAAAAAAGACGTAAATTCCATCGGAGAAGACCACTTCCATATCAGATTAACGGAAAAGAGGACAGGTCAAAGTGATGGGTGCTTCGACGTAGCAGCTGTGGAACAATTCTTTTCTGGAGTAAGAAATTAACCAGCACACCGGAGACTTGGTACCTGTCAGGCGTTCCTTATCATAGAAACAAAATACCAGGTCAGCACTACTTTCATCTATAAAAAGGAATCAAGTGTCCATGCTAGACATCTCACTCCTATCTCAAGCAAAGAAAAGAAGATATCCAGGCCTGTAACTCTCCTGTCTGCAACCACAATGAAGTTCCTTCCAACTAGCCTTCTCATCTTGGCTCTAGCAACCGCCACCGCTTTTGCCTTTGACCCAAGTCCTCTTCAGGACTTCTGTGTGGCCATCAATGACCCCAAAGGTTGGAGCTCTGCTCTAGGGACAGTCGAATCTTTCTGTTCTGATGATGCTAAAAGAACTGCCCTGGCAAGTGTTTATGCTTAGATAAGCCTAACAACGTGAATTCTGTTTCTTTTGCAGTATTTGTGAATGGGAAGTTCTGCAAGGATCCAAAACAAGTCACAGCAGATGATTTTTCTCTTCAAGGGGTTCAGATACCCAGGGAATACTGCAAACCCACTCGGATCAAAAGTCACGCCCGCTTTTGTTGACCAATTTCCAGGACTCAACACTCTTGGCATTTCCATGGCTCGTATTGACTTTGCTCCTGGTGGCCTGAACCCTCCCCACACTCATCCTCGTGGGACTGAGGTTCTGGTTGTCACTGAGGGCACACTACTTGTCGGCTTTGTCACGTCTAACCAATTAAACAACACCCTCTTCACCAAAGTGTTGTACAAAGGGGATGTGTTTGTGTTCCCAATCGGTCTCATCCACTTCCAGCTGAACATTGGAAAGACCCCTGCACTGGCCTTTGCTGCTCTGAGCAGCCAGAACCCAGGAGTCATTACCATTGCTAATGCAGTATTCGGATCAAAGCCACCCATTTCAGCTGATGTTATCACGAAGGCCTTCCAAGTGGACAAGAAGGTTGTTGACTATCTACAAGCACAGTTTTGGTATGACAACAATTAAGTTGATACACTGACGTCCAAGACGTTGGATTACCCCTGTATGCTCCATACATGATTGCTGGGATTGATTATTGCTTTGCAAATAAAATAATTGCTCTCTATGAAACCAATGATGAATGTTTGAGTAATAAAAGATGATTCTTAATAAGAATCTCGCTCTCTCTCTCTCTCTCTCTCTCCCTCCCTCCCTCCCTCCGCCGCAATATAGGCATTGAAAGGATTCCGAGTAATGCCTGACAACAATTACATTCACACCTTGGCTAGCGGGTTGAGTTTGCTAAAAATTCTGGTGCAATAACAACTAACGAAAAAATATGAAGTTTGGCCAAGCTAGAATATTACATAAGAAGAACCTCAATAACACTATTATTTTGTCTTGACAATTAAATGTTACAGGGAACAAGCATATGTTTAATACTATAACAGTGGCTAATTCATGATTTTTTACGTTTCTTGACTCTCGAAGCACAAACACCAGTTTTGAGCTTTATCAGAGGCCAAGCAGAGCCATCCTCTTGAAGGAACTCCAAGCGCGTGTCATCTCTTCTTGCGCTGAAAAAGTGGAGTGAAACAGGCAAACCACTATTTATTGACATTGGAATAAAAGGAGGATTAATGTTTGGTGGCCCCATTGCAAAGTCAGTCTTATACAAACTCTTAATCCTTGTAGAAAATTAACAAAACAAAGTAAGGCAGAAAATTACATAAGTTGTACTTCTATATCAGAATGATGAATTTACTTGAGTTAAACAATGCTATCAAAGCAAAATTATTCACACGCCGATACTTGAGATTAGTATGCAGTGATCAAGTGACATATCCCATTTGGAAAGTTAGTGAGAGACCTGGAGCGAGCAAGATGGATAGAGACCTTTGAATTAATTTTTCATTACAGCCCTCGAAAGATTTACGAGAGAGAGAGAGAGAGAGAGAGAGAGAGAGAGATAACAAACATTGGAACCTTATCAAATATCAGATAACAAACAATTGTACTAGTACCCAAAGTTCAGCATGTTATTGGAAATAATTCTTCTTTGTAATATAATGAACAAACACAATTACTCTTGTGAACATCTGCCTAATGGTTGTCAAACTAGTTCTGTGCTTGCAAATAATTGATCAGTTTATTGTCCACTTGGAAAGCCTTTGTAAGGACATCAACATTGATCAGTGGCTTCGATCCAAAGACTGAATTTGCTATGGTTATGAGACCCGGATTCTGGCTGCTCAAGAAAGCAAAGGCCAGTGCATTAGCTTGTCCAATATTCAGCTGGAAATGAATGAGGCCTTGTGGAAACACGAAAACATCTCCTTTGGTCAAGACTTTGGTGAAGAGAGTGTTGTTCAATTGGTTGGATGTGACAAAACTGATGTAGAGTGTACCCTCCATGACCACTAGCATCTCAGTGCCACGAGGATGAATGTGGGGAGGGTTTAGACCATACGGAGCAAAGTCAAGGTGGGCCATGGCGATGCCAAGAGTGTTGAGTCCTGGGAATTGGTCGACAAAGGCCGTCGTTACTTTGGATCCGAGCAGATTCGATGTGTTCCCAGGATATCTGAACTTCGTGAAGGAGAAATCATCTCTACGGCAAGCTTTGGGTCCTTGCAGAACTTTCCATTCACAAACATCACAGAGTTGCTGTCGTTGGTGGCTACACATAAGTCCTGAAGAGGACTTGGGCGGAGGCAAAGGCATGGGACGATGCCGAAGCCAAGAGGACAAATGTTAGAAGGAACTCCATCATGGAATATTTTCTAAGCTTCGATTAGTCTGTCTCGGAAATTCTGTTCTGTTGAGGATTGTTGTGAAACGCGGCTCATCTATTTATAGTAGTTAGTCATTTGACTTAGTCCCAGTCAACGGGCCTGCAGGAAGCAGCTGAAGCAAGGAACAGTGCTAAGTCTATAACAATTGTTTATTCTTCCGTGTGATTGGTGAACCATTCTACAACTTCAACCCCCTCTTGTTTCTAAACCCGTTCTAATTGAGAATTAGTCATTCGATGAAGCATTCCCACTTTACTTCTCGTCTTTTTACAATCTCAGATTTTTAACTTTAGACGCCATGTTCAAATTTTACATTCTCACTGCCCCTAATTGATTCCTGTGATTATATTGGAGGGAGAATCGGTCTTTACTCTAGGCTATCTAACAACATAAAGAGAACAGTTTATTTTTCGCATGATCTCCAAGGATTAGCCTTATTTGTTGGATGTTATCGAAAAATCGATCTTCAGGACTACTATTGAAAAGTTATATACTTGATGATATTCTCGGTAATCTTCTTGGGGAATCGTATCGATAGTAGATTGAATAGTGAAAAGTTTGTCAGGTCATACTTTTGGTGGAATCCAATCGTCCCAATGATAAGGTGTAAAATTTGGCATGTAGATATGGATGGATCATCTGAGTTTTGTGAAATATAGGTTTACAACATGTTCACAGCAGCAAATTTAAGAACGAGTCAAACCATTCATTTTACCTCTCCGATGCAATTCAAACAGATTTTGATTATTAATCTTATATCATCCAGATGGTGTGAAAACCCTGCATGTTTTATATGAGAAAGTAAACATAATGTCTGTAGGAAGTAATTCGGCAGCTTGGCAAGTGTTTCATGGTGAAAGATGGAGATGCATGTGAAAACACTTGTACCTACATCATTTTCATTTGACAGTTTGGTATGATCATCCGAAGCACTTCCAGAAGAATTGGCCCTCGCTCCATCCAGCTGAATCCGCATAGTACGTCAAAACAGTAAAGAAGTAGGAAACCGAAGATTTACGTATTATTGAAGAAGTCCACTTCCATATCAGATATCATGCTTTTTCTTAACAGGGAAAGAGGATAGGTCAAAGAAAGGGGCATTTTGTTGCGGCAGATGTGGAACAATTCCTCTCTCGGAATAAGAAATGAACTACCATATCGGAGACTTGGTATAGCTGTAGATCTGGGAAGTGTTGCTTGTCATGGAAAATCAAATACCGGGTCAACACGACTGTCATCTATAAAAGGGGGTCATGCGTCCATGCAAAACACATAATATCATCTCAAGCAAACAAGTGAAGAGGTAGATATCAAAGCCCTGACCAGAGACTCCCCATTCCACCACAATGAAGTTTCTTCCAATTAGCCTTCTCATCTTGGCTCTAGCAACTGCCACCAGTTTTGCATATGACCCGAGTCCTCTTCAGGACTTCTGTGTGGCCATCAATGACCCAAAAGGTTGGAGCTCACTGACGCATTATTCGTATCTTTCTGTTCCGTGTAATGATGCTATAAGTATTTCCGTGAAAGGAGTTTCTGCTTAGGTAAGCCTATTAACGTGAATTCTGTTTCTTATGCAGTATTTGTGAACGGAAAGTTTTGCAAGGACCCAAAACAAGTTACAGCAGATGATTTTCTCTTTAAGGGGTTCAGATATCCTGGGAATACTGTGAACCCGCTTGGATCGAAAGTCACACCTGCTTTTGTCGACCAACTTCCAGGACTTAACACTTTGGGCATTTCCATGGCTCGTATTGACTTTGCTCCGGGTGGCCTGAATCCTCCCCACACTCACCCTCGTGGGTCCGAGATTCTGGTTGTTGCTGAGGGCACACTGCTTGTCGGCTTCGTCACATCCAATCAATTAAACAACACCTTCTTCACCAAAGTGTTGTACAAAGGGGATGTGTTTGTGTTCCCAATTGGTCTCATCCACTTCCAGCTGAACATTGGAAAGACCCCTGCGCTGGCCTTTGCTGCTCTGAGCAGCCAGAACCCAGGAGTGATTACCATTGCTAATTCAGTGTTCAGATCAAAGCCACCCATTTCGGCTGATGTTCTCACCAAGGCCTTCCAAGTGGATAAGAAGGTTGTTGACTACCTTCAGGCGCAGTTTTGGTATGACAACAATTAGGTGGACGCATTGAACTCCAAGATGTCAAACTACCCCTGTATTCTCCATACATGATTGCTGAGATTGATAATTGGTTCCCAATAAAAGAATTGTTCTTATTGTAACTGATCGTGAACGTTTTGAGTCATAAATGATCATTCTTCTTAAGAATCTCTCTCTCACGCGCCCCGCCTGCCCCCACCCAAATGCAATGTTGGCTTTAAAAGGTTTCCATGTTCTGCCTGACCATTACCACATGCAAACCTTGGCAAGCTGCTCGAGTGAGTTTGCTGAATATACCCGTGCAATAACACATAAAATAAAACTATGAAGTTTGGCCAAGCTAGAATATTACATCAGAAAAACTTTAATAACACTATTCCTTAGCATTTAAATGTTACAGGGAACAAGCATATCTTTAATTTCATGACACTGGCTAATTCATTATTCTTTTTAGCATCTCGACTCCCTAGTACAAACACCAGTTTTGAGCATTATCAGTGGCCTAGCAGAGGCATCCTATATATAGAGTCTCTCTGCCTCTCGAAGGAACTCTGCGCGCAAGTCATCTCTTCTTGCGTTGAAGTCGAGTGAAATAGGGAAACTGCTATCTATGGACAATGTGAAACATTTCTTTATTGCATTGGAATTATTTGGATAAATAAATGAAGATCCTCAAGATATACCACTCATGGTCATTGTAACATTTTATGGGCATGAATGGAACAAAGAGATAATTAATGTTTGATGGCCCTATTCCAAGGTCGGTCTTAAACAAACTCTTAATCCTTACGGAAAATAAACAAACCCAAAGTGAGGAAGAAAATTACATAAGACGCAGCTCTATATCATAATCATGAAATTGCGTGACTTAAACAATGCTATGAAGGCAAAATTATTCACAGGCTGATATTTGAGATTGGTCTGGAGTGATTGAGTAATATGTCTTGTTTGGAAAGACAGAGACCTGGAGCGAGCAAGATGGAAAGAGACCTTGAATCAGTTTTTATTTGAGCCCTCTAAATATTTACGAGAGAGAGAGATAGAAATCTTATCATAAATTGGATAACAAACAAATGTACTAGTACCCAAAAGTCAGCATGTTATTGGAAAGAATTCTTCTCTGTAATGTAATTGTTGGGAATAACGGATCCCCGAAAACCGGATTTGACACTAAATCGAACCCCTAAAGCAATGCAGAAGACAAGCCCGAGAAAAACACGTATCACCGATCCTAAAGCACACCACGGATTTGAGCGTACCTTGTTAGCCACAGATTAGACACCGACGCCGATAAGAGGAAGAGAATCTGGCCCTGTTCGATCCGATGACGCCTTGAAGGGAAGGAAAAAGTTGCCGAAGCCTTACTGTTTTTCCTTTTCTTTTTGGAGAGAGAGAGAGCGCGCGGGAGAAGACGTACATACGTTTTTTTTTTTCAAAATGTGTCTTCTCCCTCTCTCTCTCTCTCTCTCTCTCTCTCTCATCCCTTTTATACGTCCCTCCATCCACGGGCCCTAATTCTGTGGGCCGGGCTTTTGGGCCCAACATGGGCGGACGGGTCTTAAGCCCATCATTAATAAAACCATCATCTCCCACTCGCACATGGTGGGCTGAACAGGATTCTCTTTACCTCTCTTCAACATTCATACCGGTGAATAATCCGTGCGACCAGCATACTTTGAGAGCTCGTTGCTATACATCCGTAGGAATATATAGCAGCTCATAATGGGCGTCACAATCTGAGTAGATTTAGTATGCGTACCCTAGATCAATCGATCACATTTATATCTATCTTGATCTCTTTTAAACAATGATACATATATTGTATTCACAATTATAATTATTACAAAGACGATCATAATTGGTCAACCAGTGAATACAAAACTATAATGTGATTCTCCAAAATCGATCTTCCTCTTTCCTTCAAACTCTCAATTTCAGTTCAGCTTGCTTTTTTAGAAATGTCCCATTAGATCGAATCAATTCATGACCTTTGGCAACATCCTAAGATAGCAAACACTAAATAGAAACCTTGAGAATAAGTAAAAGTCATGAGGGCACTAAAATTGAGGAACTCTTTTCCTCAAGAGTCTCACACGTCATAAAAGTTAAGATCAAATTTTTTGCCACTCTTATTGGTCGGCTCATGCATACGTAGTATGAAATACATATTACAGTATTAACTCCTTTCCCATGGAGCGTATGTCTACACCTTTCAATACCGTACGAGATGATAGTTCGACATACCCAATGTCTAACTTGAGTTCACGTATCTACTCATTTACAAAATTCATCGTAACTCACATCCGGCATCTTAGACAGATAAAGTAAAATATGTGGGGTATTTTACTTTCGGACATAGTAAGTATTATGTCCTCATCTTAACACTCAGTTAAGCGACATACGTATTTTAAGCTTGAGCTCTCGATTATCACCTAGATAATAAGCTTAAAAACAGTCTCATCTCTATTTATCATACAGTAAATAGATGCGATTACCCGTGTGAGTGGGCTAATCTTTTATCTGTCCGACATACTTTCTCAACTTAAAGTAATGCACTGAGCATTAAGATGCATAAAGATCAAACAAAGATTTATAGGCATTAATAATGAAACAACACTAGTTCATAAATGTGAACAACTCGGGAAATTACAATCCGGACATCGATTTCTACGCAATCCTAGAGATTTTACATGACCACAAAACACATCTCTAGGTATTGGCTTTGTCATAGGATCTGCTACCATTTTATGCGTAGATATGTACTGCAAGTTCACATCCTTTCGTACAACCATATCTTTGACAAAGTTATACTTTGTATCTATATATTTGGTCTTGCCATGATATTTTGGATCTTTGGTGTACGCTATAGCTGCTTGGCTATCATTAACCAACAATGGATTTGCAGCTTTCTCATTAACACCTAAATGATCCAAAAATCTCTTAAGCCAAACTTCTTCTTGTACCGCTGCTGATAATGCCACGAACTCAGCTTCCATCGTGGACAAGGCTATACATGTTTGCTTCTTACTGCTCCATGATATGGCGCCATTGTTCGAAGAAAGCAAATCTGAGGTAGATTTTCTTTCATCTAAATCTCCTCCCAATCAACATTTGAATAGCCTTTAAGTCGCAGATCCTTTCCTTGGTAATTCAACTTGAAATCAACGCTTCCCTTCAAATACCTCAATATTCTCTTAACGGCTTTTCAATGTCTTTGGACTGGATTGGATTGGTATCTACTCACCATTCCAACCGCAAAACATATGTCGGGTCTTGTACACATCATAGCGTACATCAAGCTCCCAACAGCACTAGCATAAGGGACATGTTTCATTTGTTCCTTCTCTTGTGGAGTCCTTGGACACAGTCTATGGCTCAATCCTTCACCTTTTGCAATAGGAGTGTCTATGGGTTTACAATCTTGCATACGAAATCGTTCAAGAACCTTATTTATATAGGTTTCTTGCTCAACAATCTCTTCGAACGATCTCTTGAAATCTTAACTCCAAGAATGTATGCAGCCTCACCCATATCCTTCATCTCAAAGTTGGAAGACAACAAACTCTTGATAGTATTAACAAACTCCATATTGCTTCTGGCAATCAGTATATCATCAACATATAATAATAAGATCACAAATTGATCCTTGGATCTTTTGATATATACACAATGATCCTCATCAATCATTGTAAAATCATATGCCATTATGGCATTATGAAAACGTATATACCATTGTCTTGATGATCTGCTTAAGGCTATATATCGACCTCAAAAGTCGACATACCTTTTCTTCTTGGCCTTTCACTATGAAACCAGCAGTTGTTCCATATATATTTCTTCCTCTAATTCTCCATTGAGGAAAGCAATCTTTACATCCATCTGATGTAACTCAAGATCCATACTAGTTACTATTGCCAGAATAATGCGAATCGAGGTAAATCTCACTACAGGAGAAAACGTATCTTCATAATCAATTCCTTCCTGTTGATTATACTCCTTCGCCACTAGGCGAGCTTTATGCCTTTCTATCGAGCCATCAGCCTTTTGCTTTATTTTGAGAACCCACTTGTTCCAATAGCTCTGCGTCCTTTTGGAAGATCAACCAGTTCACAGACTTGGTTTGATTTCATTGACTCCATTTCCTCTTCCATTGCATGAATCCATTTTTTCTTACTAGAGCAATTCAGAGCCTCATTAATATTTCTTGGCTCATCCTCATCTTGTGGAGCAACCATAAAAGTTTCCCCTTCAATGGCAAAACGTCGACGGGGAATACTTTGGCGACTTGTTCACCGTATGGGAGATTGTACACTTTGCACATTATTCCCCATTACGCTCCCACTTGGATGAGATAATGATGATGTCGTCTCGTTATATGGTTGCAATTGAGAATGAGTTGAATTCAATTCATCACTTCTCATATTACTCCCACTTGGATTAACTCCACTAACATCATTATCTCGATCCAAGGTCTCAAATAGGGAGTAATCTTCCCCTATTTCGCCATTCTTAGGAAATTCATCCTCTAAGAATGTGACATCCCATGATTCAAATTCAGTTATACTCCCACTTTCCTACTCACCTATGAACACATACCATTTCAAGTGTTTAGAGTATCTTATGAAAATACTCTTTTTCCTTTGGGACCCAATTTCCCAAACTTGTGAGAGGACTCATGTGTATAGGCAGCACAACCCCATGGCTTAAGAAAACTTAAATCCGATTTTCTACCTGTCCATAACTTATATGGAGTGGAAGTAACTGATTTAGAAGGCACACGGTTAAGTATATAGGCAAAGCGATTAACAACGCATCACTCCAAAAGGTAATAGGTAAGTTAGCATGCGCCATCATGGACCTAACCATTTCCAGTAGGGTTCTGTTTCTTCTCTCCGCAACACCATTTTGTTGAGGAGTATATGGAATAGACAACTGTCTTTCTATTTCTTTTTCATCACATAATTTTCTGAACTCATCAGATAAATACTCTCGACCTCGATTGGATCTCAATGCTTTTATTTTCTTGTTTAATTGATTCTCTACCAGGTTCATAAACCTTTTGAAACAACTTATTGCTTCAGATTTATGAGAAATCAAATAGACATATTCGAATCGAGTATAATCATCTATAAAAGTGATGAAATAAACAGCCCCATGCCTTCCTTTCACATTCATTGGACCACAGACATCAGAATGGATTAAATGTAGAGGAAATTCAGCTCTTTTACCTTTTCCAAATGGTTTCATTGTCATTTTCCCTTCTAGGCAATACTTACATATGGGCAAATCGACTTTTTCAATGTTGCTCAACAAGCCCTCTTTGGCTAGTCTATTCATACGCCGTTGGCCAATGTGACCAAGTCTAGCATGCCACACATTCACATCATTATCATATGTATTAGGAGACGTGATAAGGGAATAACAAACATTTGCATTAACATAATCAATATCTAATACAATGAAACCATCCAGAAAATAACCACAACCATAGTAATTTGTATTCAAAAACAAATTCACACCTCTATTATAAAAGTTCATATTAAAACCTAATTTAACCAACACTAAAACAAATACTAAATTCCGACGAATCTCCGGAGCATACAACACATCATAAAGGAACAAAGTGCGTCCACCACGCATATTCAGTTGGCATGTGCCAATTCTTTTCACTTCAGCTCTGGAGTTGTTTCCCACATAGATCCACTTAGTTCCAGTCGGTACTCGTCGAAATTCCACGAATGATCCTCTATCCTTCGCTACATGGTCTGCCACTCATGAATCCACAATCCACAAAGGATTAGACCCAGTTAAGAATACAAAACTCGACACAAAAGCAAAGTTCTGAAAAGTACAAGGGTGCATACCTTCTTTGGCTCATGACAGATCGAGCATAGTGACCCTTCTTGTCACGCTTGTAGCATTTCACCCTTGCAAGCTTTTTCATGCGAGGGCGCTTTCCTCTTTCATGTTGGTTAAACTTGGGTTTCTTCATGATAGAGTTCAGGACCTGAAGGAGGCGTCTTCCTTGCCTTTCCCTTTATCAAACCATTAGAGGCGTTTGCGCTTGGAGCTCAAGCTCCATGTGAGCTAGAACTAGCATGATAGAGTTCAGCATCTCGCTTAAAGAGGCGGTCCTCTTCCGGCTCAAGATGGCGCCGCATCCTCAAAAGTTTTGATATTTTCATTATGGGTCAGGTGCACCTTTATATGCTCCCAACTCTGAGGCAAGGAACGAATCACTGCTTACACTTGCTGCTCATTTGTGAGGACATGACCAGCATCTTTCAGCTTATTTATCATGTTTGACATCTTTCTAAGATGTTGCTTCATGGTCTGACCATGAGGCTTCTTGTAAGAGTCAAACCTAATAGTGAACTGTCTCAGTCTGGTCACTGAAGTATGACCAAATCTAGCTGCCAATCCCTTCCACATTTCCTTGGCATTGTCAAAACACCTAAACTCTCGCATGACGTCATTTTCCATGCTGCTCAGCAACGTGATGCGAGCAAGAGAGTTCTTTCTTTTCCATACAGCAAAAGCTTCCTTATCTCTCTTGTGCTGTGCAGTGGTTCCTTCTTCAAGTTCTACCATGATCAGGTTAAGAGCTTCTAGTGCCTCTTGCTCTTCCAGCACATACTGGATTTTCATGTGCCAGATTTCATAGTTGTCGCCATTGAGCTTTTCACATTTGTTTAGCTCGGCAACTATGCTATTTGTGGCTGAAGCCATTGATCTGAACACATCAGACATATATGCACAAATTATTAATGCCTATCATTTATACATCCCTATTTGCATAGACCCATCATATTAATGAACAATTTCAAGCAAGGTTTCAGAATCAAAAGGTCACTATGTTTCCAATCATCCTCCAAAAAACCTAACTTAAAACTATCATTAATATGATTGTCATATGCAAAATAAATTCTACGAAGTTACAAAAACTTCTATAACTACCCACAGCTAACTACCCACAACAACCAACAATAACAGAAAGTAACAGATAATTGACATCCAATAAAACAGTAATGCTTTCACTTAATACAACTAACATATAGGTTGCTTCATCAACAACAATTAGGTAGTAAGCATTACATAAGATGTCCACAAAGCACACTTAACTAAGAAAACAACCAATACATATAACACCAAGCCAGCACACGAACTGGGAAAGATCCTCTTTTGTTCAATTTCTTGATCTTTTCCCTTGTAACAATGCAGTAATATTCATTTACAAAATTCATCACAATTTTCTTATATGAATCACCTCCGTTGACATCCCATATGCGATTCAACACATCTTGCCATTCAGGTGGAAGAGTGTTTATGAAAAATCGCACCATCTCTGACTGTGGCATATGAAGACCATTCCATATGAACTGTTGAATTTTCTCGTTGACTTCAAGGACGTGATCAATTAAGTCACCACTCTCCCATCGATGATCAGTCAGCTCAGCTATCAACTTAGACAGCCTATCCTTTTGTTCATCGGTAACTGCGCGAATAGGTGTGCGTAACCTCAGGGAAGGCATTTTTCCTGCAACAAATGCAGAACTGTTCCTGCAACAAATGCAGAACAAATAAGAGATCACATATAATCCACATAGACTTAATTGAAAAAGAAACACATTCTTTTCCTCTCTTTTTTTTGGTCAACAGTCAACGGTCGTCGATCGTCGGACCGGTCGGATCGGTCAGGCCGGGTTGCACAAACCGACCGCACGTGCTGTGTGCGTGAGCGGCTGACGTCACGCGGACATTAGGTGGCACATGCCGCCCGCGTGCTAGGCGTCCACGTGCCGGTTCGCCACCGTTGTGCCGCCGTTACACGCGCTGGCCGAGCCCGCTGGCGCGCCCGCCCACGTGGGCAAAAGACATGGCCGCGCATGGGGCACGTGCGGCGTCAGCGGCGCACGACTTTTCACCCTATGTCTTTAGAAATCGATTTCGAGTCACGTCAAAAATGGACGAACAACGCTCGGGTGTCAAGATTTCTCGCCCGATCCGTACAGCCGAAATTTTCGCGAAAAATCAATCAAAAACATCAAACAGGTCGAAAAAACGTGAACTAGGGCTCGATACCAATGTTGGGAATAACGGATTCCAAACCGGATTCGACACTAAATCGAACCCCTAAAGCAATGCGGAAGACAAGCCCGGGAAAAACACGTATCACCGATCCTAAAGCACACCACGAATTCGAGCGTACCTTGTTAGCCACAAATTAGACACTCGACGCCGATAAGAGGAAGAGAATCCATCCGTAACGCAAGGAAAGGAAAAAGTTGCCGGAGCCTTACTGTTTTCCTTTTCTTTTTGGAGAGAGAGAGAGCGCGGAGAAGACGTACGTACGTTTTTTTTTTTTTTTCAAAAGGTGTCTTCTCCTCTCTCTCTCATCCCTTTTATACGTCCCTCCATCCACAGGCCCTAATTCTGTGGGCCGGGCTTTTAGGCCCAACATGGGCGGACGGGCCTTAAGCCCATCACTAATAAAACCATTAGTAATGAACAAACCCAATTACTAGGGAACATATGCCTAATGGTTGTCAAACCAGTTCTGTGCTTGCAAATAATTGATCAGTTTGTTGTCCACTTGGAAAGCCTTTGTAAGGACATCAACATTGATCAGTGGCTTCGATCCAAAGACTGAATTTGCTATGGTTATGAGATCCGAATTCTAGCTGCTCAAGAAAGCAAAGGCCAATGCATTAGCTTGGCCAATATTTAGCTGGAAATGTACAAGGCCTTGTGGAAACATGAAAACATCTCCTTTGATCAAGACTTTGGTGAAGAGAGTATTGTTCAAATGGTTGGATGTGACAAAACCGACGTAAAGCGTACCATCCACGACCACTACCATCTCGGTGCCATGAGGATGGATGTGGGAAGGGTTTAGACCATACGGAGCAAAGTCAAGGCAGGCCATGGCAATGCCAAGAGTGTTGAGTCTTGGGAATTGGTCAACAAAGGTAGTCGTTACTTTGGATCCGAGCAGATTCGATGTGTTCCCAGGATATCTGAACTTTGTGAAGGAGAAATCATCTGCAACGACAAGCTTTGGATCCTTGCAGAACTTTCCATTCACAAGCACCATAGAGTTGCTGTCGTTGATGGCTACACAGAAGTCTTGAAGAGGACTTGGGTCGGAGGTAAAAGCATGAGATGATGCCAAAGCCAAGAGGACAAATGTTAGAAGGAACTTCGGCTCCATTCGTTTCACGAAAATGACTTTCGGGAAACATTTTTTGAATTTTCCAATGTTTGTTCCATGGAAAATGAAATAATCAAGGAAAATGTTTCTATCATTAGAAAAAACAACCTTTAAAGATGAGAAAAATGTTTTCCATAACTTCTTCCACCTTGTTTCTTTTCACCAACACATTTATGCTTTCTTTTTCTTTTTCGTTTTTTTTCTTTTTTTTTAAAATTGAGTTTTTAATTTTTTTCCTTTTCTTTTTTTTTTCTTTTTTTCCATTTCATCTTCTTCCTTGGGGGCCGATCGCCGGCCACGGCGGCGGCTGGTGATTGGCCGCGAGCCAGCTCGAGCCTCGCCCCAGGTTGGCAAGGCTTTGCCTAGCTTGATCTCGGCGAAGTCAAGCTTGCCCGAGCTCGCCAAGCTCGGGCCTCGCTAGATTGGGTGAGGCGAGCCCTGCCGGCCTAGGGGCGGAGCTCAAGCCTCGCCCGGATTTGGCGAGCTAGGCGGGGCTCGGGCCTCACTAGAGGTTTGTCTTTGGGCTCGGCGAGCCGCAAGCTTGCCGGATCTGTGGCGGAGCTCGGGCTCCCAATCCCAGCGAGCCCGAGCTCCGCCGCTAGATCCGACGAGTTCGTGGCTCGAGCTTGGCGAGATTGGCCGACTAGCAGCCGACCATCGTTAGGCCTGTGGCGGCGGAGGAAAGAGGAAGGAAAAGAAAAGGAAAAAGAAAACTAAATAAATAAATAAATAAATAAAAATTTTGATTTTTAAAAATACAAATAATTAAAAATTCATTTTTTTAATTCTTTGATAATTTTTCCTAAATAATTAAATTAGCCAATGAACTGTGAAAATATTTTCCACCTAAAGTTCAGGTTTTAGCCGAACACCGATAAATATAATCATTTTCTTCGAAAATGACTATTTTCGGAAAACGTGATATTTTCTGAAAACGTGATACTTTTCGTGAAACGAACGGACCCTTATTATCAAGAGATTCTCTAAACCTTCATTTTTTCCCCAAAAAAACTCTTACATTTTCATTTGGAAAAGAAAGAACTCCCTTCACTTCACTCAAATCTAATGCATTGACATGCAAAAGTCACTTTTAGTATATTATCAGTAGTTCAGTCATTTCGTCATATCATTGTTATGGCTAAGGCCGTATAAAAAATGGTAACGATCTATTTAAAGTTACTTTTACTATTTCACTGCCATATTTTTTTTCCTTCGATCTTCTGGCTTTCCTGGTTTAACTTTTGTAAACATAAAATTTCCAACAAAAAAAAATACGAATATTGACATATAGTGACACTTGTCTTTTGACAATTTTTGAAAACTTAAAACATTCTTAAATTTTTGGAGGAAAATAAAAAGTAGAATTTTTTCTTTAAGTGTAAACAGTGCGCGTTAGTTGCTTTATGTAGTTAATTTTTTTAAGTTTATTTTCACGTACATATCACATGCATATACACATACAGATGTCACGGTCCCGAGGTTTCCCATGCACAAAGAATCATATTTGATCCAAGAATTTTGAGCCAGTCTCCTAGGGATTTTGGAACATTTCCAGGGACAGGCACGGCAAATTTATCGAGTTCTACAGTATTCTTGGTATAAATGCCGGAAATTAATAAATATGGAGATACAATCTCTACCATTAGATCAAAAGACAATCATTGGCTATAATGAAAGGGACTCTTGTATAAATGGGGGTGTCCTCCTTTTCATTAGTATCCACCCACATTTGAGTAATAAAAAGTACTCTATCACAAAACTTTTCTCACTAGAAACTCTCTCTCTATTATCCAAATGAGCGAGCAATCAATCTTTTAGAAAAAAAGCTTAGCTTAGGTGCTCCACCAATCCAAGGAAACATATCAAGGAAGGTTAAGTCATTCCAATTCCAAGCAATTGGCCCATGACACATAAATATGGGAAAATTACCACAAAAAAAAAAGAAAAAAGAAAAAAGAGGCCTAAATCTACTGCACTTTTACCAATTTTATCATAAACTATTTTATATTTTATCAATTGAGTAAATCTATTTCCGCCAATTTCCTCTCCACTCCTTGGTGACTCATGCAACTCTATCCTTGAGCTCAATGCGCTCTCTCGGCTGCTCGGCAAAGGAGCGAGCTTGCCCTCGCATTAAGCCTTGGTGAATTCGTGCTCCCGTTGTGTGACATCCCAAATTTTCAATTCTGTTTTCCATTGAATAAATCGGACCTTTCATCGACGCGCCTATAGGGCTATTCTCAGAGCTAATCACTCTCGAGATAACTAGACTATTTGGAGAAGCCATTAAGGAATTAATGTAATAGACTCAAGAATTCGACCATAAATCGATTATTCGACTGTGCTCATTTTTAGAGGTCATTACGGCACAGTTCAAAAAATGATTAGAGATCAGAGATAGGTCGGTTCGACTAAGATGTGTGGCTAAACATGGGTGACTCCACTAAATTGGAAAATTCTTGTTGGCCAGCACTAGACTAATTTTTCTATCATTTTGGTACCCTGTGTCTGTAATTAAATCCTCGAGATTTTTACAACAACTGAGAGTCACCAATGTGTCGAGTGGGTTCATTGTGGCTCGAAGAAAATCGATCACGGGTCATTTGCACTAAAAATTTCTGAAACCTACCCAATAGCTTAGGTCACGCTAAAAACGCTCCTGAGTGAAATTGACCGTGAATTTGAATCCGATTTTAGAAATTGAAAGTTTCGTCATGTCACGAATCATTTTAGGAACATCGACTTAGTCTCAGAAGACTTTTCTGAAAACCGAGACTTTTTGGAAAAAAGTCATCCTAGGGCTGTTTTTGTTCAGAAAATGTGAGGGACTGTTTTTGTTCACGCAATTGGGATGCGAATGGGATCAAGTGGTGAGGAAAAATATCAATTGGATCATTGAGGTGTTAGTTGAATTTATAGAGGTCGATTTGTGTTGATTCAAGAAAGAATTGGTGTCCATTTGAAGAGAACCAAGCCAACCTTATGTGCCCCCACCGCCTAAGGCTTTTAGACCATTTCAAGGGTTGCAAATGAAGCCTTGGTGGTTGATTCTCAGCCTAGGAGGATAGCTGTGGAGGAGGAATGGTCAAGGAGACCATTAGATGAGGATTGAAGCTTGGTGACCCCCTATTGTCTCCTCTCTTCCTCTTTCTCCCTCAGCTGGCTGAACACCCTCCCTTCCCTCTTCATTGCGCCATTCGGACTTCTAGCAACTAGAGAAGAACCGCCGAAGACAACCCTCGCCGCCGGATCGCACGCTACTCGTCGCCGTAGCCGCCCTCGCCTCGCATGCGCGCCGCCACTACTCCGTGCCCGTCCGTGCGACCCCGATGCCCCCAACAACCTTGTCTCGTGTCCCAATTGCTGTTTTGGGATTGGTTGAGCTCACTCAAAGCCGTTTCGCCTTCGTTTAGCTGCCATGAGTCCTTGCCGTTGGCCGCCGAGTACCCTGTAGCTACCTTCACCACCTTTGCTTGCTCTAACTAGCCCTTGTTTCCCTCTATTTCAACCAAGAATGGAACCCGAAAGAGTGGGTTTCTAGTAGCACCTCGGGCCCATTTTGAAGGTGTTCCAGGCCCCGAAAGCTAAGCCTACTTTGGAGTTTTCCGTCCCTCGTGGCGTTCCCGTTGTTTCGAACCGAACAGTTCGTTAATCAAGTGATTTTACCTCACTAATCCTTGCTTAGTATGTTAATGACACTTAAGGGTTGATTAGTTTAGGTTAAGTGTGGATTAGTAATTAGTTAGATTAGATTAGCGAATTTAATTAATTACCGATGCATATTAGGTGGATAGTTAGTGCAATTAGAGCTTAAACAAGCTCTAGTATTTATTTAGAGTGATTCGGAAAATTTTGGGTCCGTCTTGGCGTTTAATTAGGCTTTACAAGCCTAAGTTGTTATTTATTGCATTTATTTATTAATTTCCGTAATTATTTATTTATTTATTTAATTTTCGGAAATTAGACCGGGATAGTTGGTGACCAAAATTTTATACTGATTGTGATGGTGTGATTCGTTTAATTAATTGAGCTCGAATTTGTACTGATTTGGTGTGAATTGTGATTTTAGGATATATTCCTAATTTTTTTTTTATTTTCAGTATTTAATTGGAAAATAACCGAGTGTCAGTTTACAACGTCAAAAATATTTTGGTGGACCATATGAAATGGTGGGATTTATAGAAAGAAAATTATTATATTTTGGCTAAGGCCGATCGTCTACCTACACATGACTATTTTTATCGGGAATGATAAAAATGTTGAATTGGTTGTATGATTAAGATGGTATACTATATCAGCCTACGGGCGATATGCCAGCTTAGTAGAGAACAATATACCGGTATATTATATTAGCCTACGGGCAATATGTTAGGTTAGCGGAAAACAATATACATTATCAGCTTAGATTGAGCAATGTTGATATATTATATCAGCTTACGGGCCATATGACAACTTAGATAGAGAGCGGTATAATCGATTATCTTAAAAGTGAGCTATACTATCTATTTATCAGCTTAGTAATGAGCAATCTTGATATGATCGGACTTTATAGATAGTATGAGATGAGCCGACTTAGAAAGGGGTTGTGATGACATGTAATCGATTAAGTCAATTGATCAATGAATCGATGCGAATTGATTTAGATGTTATGATTGCGAGTTTATAAATTAAACTGATTTGCAGGAAGAAGTGGAGACCTAGGTAAGTCTTACACCCCGTGATTGTGTTTAGGCAGCCCTTAGGGGCATATTTTCTTCCTAATCGAGTCTTAGGGGATATAACTCGCTGAGACATAGTCTTATTCCGTTGTGGGATCACATTTCAGGTCCATAGATAGCCGCCTCTCTTGCTCCTCTCGAGCATTTTGGCATACCAAAGAAGTTCACAGAACAGAATTATCACATTCCAATACATGAGCACCTTGAAGGGTTAGAGTATGTACTGGTAAAGTCCATCGTTTGGGTTGATGCGGGTTTACCCAAAAAGGTACCCCATTAATACAGGGCATGATATCGCCATTACAGTGATGGACGAAGAGATGGCCCGATGCCGAAATTTGATATACCTCGTATGTGATGGATGTTGCTTTTGGTAAGGGTACTTGCAGACCTTAAGGATGGATCGGTGGTGCATGCGAAGGATCCCAAGCTGGATGATCCTAATTCTTCGAAGTAGTTAGCTATGGGCTCCACTTGGAGCATAGAAGAAGGAGAGATCGTCGAGGGGGATGACCAGGAGTAGATTGGAAGCCCCCACCCCTATCTACAGACTTTGTTTTTTGACTGTTTTGAGTAGGACTTGACTTATCTAGTTCGTATTGTATAATATACACTATGGTTTGTAATGTATATAAGTGTGGTTGTTTTGGTTTGAAAATTTATGGCATACTTTTCTATCCCATTGTTTTATTATTTGAGAATTATTTATATGCTTTCGCATGCGTATTAAAATGAATGGGTCGGTAACCTTCCTGAGACGTCGCTGTTAATCGACCAACGAGGGATGGGCGCGTGCCCGAAGGATCAAGGCGTGACACGCTGCGTGTTGTCGTTCTCTGGCGTGATGACGCCATGCAAGGCATCTTTGGAGCCCCACGCAAATTGAACCCTGAAGAACTCATGGAATCAAAACCCTACGATGCTCTTTTTGACACAATTGATGACGTAATGAATCAACTGTCGATAAAAGGACACTAGTCTCACAAGAGTGTTGAAAATGGAGATAGAAACCTTTTTAAGTGAGTGATAACATTTTCAATTGCTTAGAGAGAAACTCTAGGGTGATGTATTTGTCTTCCATCAAGGCCTTTGTCAAATCCAATGGGCGAGGCTACCTTCATTCGCGGCTGCACTTTTGCTAGCCACGGACGAGGGCCACAATGACCATCATTGCTTATATTAAAAAAAGAAAGAAAAAATAACAATTTTGAAAAAAAAATTAAAATATCATTAAATTTTGTCCACATCAATGCCAACTATGACGCATGGGACATATGGTGTCCATTCATAAGAAATCTTCGATTGAAATTGGCCAAATGAAATCAGTTGGCAAAATATGAAGATGTTTATGATTTAATAGGCATGATTAAAAAGTATATAATTGAATTAGAAAAAATGCAACAAGTTTGGGATTTTTTTGATAATTTCCCATGTACACACACACACACACACACACACATATATATATATATATATATGTAAATATGTATATAAGTAGACTTACATCGAGTAAGTAGTCTCTAATTTTTTCCAAATTAACTCCATTATTCTTTGGGGGTAATAGAAAGACCTTTTCAGCTCTTTTGCAAATTTTAATATAAGAATGAAATAAAACTTTAAACTTTTCAAATTAGAAAACGTTACAGATATTTTTTACTATTAATGTCCGTTAGCTTATGATATTTAATTAATAGCTCAAAAGAAAACTATTAATTAACTATAGCAAAATATATTTGTTCCTACCTAGAGAATATAGGGAATATAATCAAAGTGCGTAGTTGTTTTGCCGTTATTAATGTAAATATAAACGCTTTGGCGCGTTACCATCAGTGTCATCCAGAAGTTAAAAAAAAAAGTTGGTTTTTGCAATAGATAAAGGTTTTTTATTAGAAAATTAGGTCGATATCCAATAAAAACTTATGGCACGACACTAGAAATATATGTTACTTTCATAAAATATATAGCGTAAAACTAAGGTATTCTTTAATCAACTGAAAATTTGGCCTATTAAAGGGGTATTTGCATCAACTTGAAAATTGCTCAATCTAAATTGACTTATTTAATCCATTTTGACTCAATTTTATGCAATACAAATCTAGTAACCAATATCCGACCCAATCTAACCTTACCCATATTGTTAAAACACTTATACATTACCCAAACTAAAGTGAAAGTATGAAGTGAGTGATTGAGAGATCAAGAGAGAGTAAAGAGAGTTATAGAGGTGAGTTAATTTGAAGTAAATTGTAAACCCATTTAATACCCATATAAAACCTATTTTTGACATATGGAGTTGAATCTAAAACCATTTATGACCCATTTACTAAGTATAACTATATCATATAATAACCTAACCCATCAAATATGGATTAAGAACTTGATTTATAACCTATTTTGACAATATTCAATTAAGACGACCTATTCAATGACACATGCAATTCTTCTTGTGACATCATGCGGAATCTTCCGATTAATAATGAAAGGAGGATATATATATCTTCCCGCCATACTTGTCCCCAGACACCGTTGCAACGGATTCTCGTTTCACTTTGTGTGGTCTCTCTAAATTGCAACGTCTTCTCTTAGGGTGCTTTTGACAAATTTTTACAAAGTGGCATTGATTTTGAGTCGAATTTATGTATCTTTTACAAAGTACTTTAAGCCAAAAGCTACCCTGGTAAAGACTAAAGTTAGAGACAAATATAGAATAACTTTGGCTTAATGCTTAGTGGTCATATTAATTAATCTTTCAACTTCCTATCTTGTTCCCCGCGAACTTTTTATCATTCTAAATATACCCTAAAACACAAACGTATGTATGAGAGTAAGCTAAATTTAGATTAGGAATATGGAATCTACCTTGTCAGGGTCAGCTCCTAGTTTATGAAATCGGAAAATTGAACCTGTTGACTCTAGAAGTGGCCTATATCGGATTGGCCAATTCTAGGATCAACTCAAGAACCGGTTGAACATTTTTTATTTTATTTTATTTCATATACAATACGCATTCTGTTAAACATGGATGTATTTCTTTCTATTCGGGGACACTATGTCGAATGTGCTTAGTTTCAACATACTTCAAAATTCTGAATAGAACCAAAAAATCTTGAAATCTCGTGATCGAGGTCGATGCCTCATATTCAGACTTATATGGGGACGAAGGGCAAGGGGGAACCAGAAAGTTCTTGATTAGTTAGGCCCTGCATGGAAACGTTCCAAAAAATGTTTCGAACACTTTTGTACTTTTTTTTTTGTTCCCTAACAAAAAGGAACAGAAACGCGTTCGGTTGCGTTTCGTTCTTTTTTTTTTTGTTCCCGGAACAAAATTGGAGCAAAAAAAGAAACACAAAAAGTTGCTTATGGAGAAAAGAAACACTTCTTCAAAGCCAAAAAGAAACGCTTCTCTTCTTCTCTCTCTTCTCTTGTCTTCTTCTTTTCTTCTTCTTTTTTTCTTCTTTTTCCTTTGGCCGGTCGCCGGCCTCGGCCATGGCCGGCGACCGGCCGTCGAGGGCCAACGACACCATCGAGGGTCAGCGACCTCGCCGGAGCATCGCCGGCCCCCAGCGAGGCCGAGCTCGCCCAGCCAAGGCGAGGCTCGGCCTCGCTCGAGGGGAGATCTTTGGCTAGGGTTCCGGCGAGGGGCTCCGGAGGACGGTGCGACGGCGGCGCAGCACTAGAGGCTTCGAGATCAACACGGGCGACGCGGCAAAGACCGGCGGCGGACGGCGTCGCGAATGGCGTGGTGAGATCGGACGGCGTCGAGTTGCGGGCTTCGGGCGCGGTGCTCGGCTCCGACGGCGGCGGCGAGGCTCGGCCTCGCCTTGGCCGGGCGAGCTCGAGCTCACGGATCCGGGCGAGCCCGAGCTCGCCTAGCCAAGGCGAGGTCGAGCCACGCCCAACCACGGCGAGGCTCGGCCCCGTCGGCCGGTCGCCGGAGGCCGGCGACCTGGTCGAAAGAAGAAAGAAATAAAAAGAAAGGAAAAATGGAAAATAAAATAAAAATATTAAAAAATTAAAAGAAACAAAAAAAAGAATAAAATTTACCAAACGTGTTTCTATTCATTTTTATTCCCGAAGAAACGTTACTAAACGCGTTTTTTGTTCAAAACCGTTCTCCGGAACATAAACACTTTTTTTATTTCTGTTCCTGAATAGAAAAGGAACATAAACGTTTCCATGCGGGGCCTTAGTCGTGATTTTCTGAACTCACCTCCCTATAAAAGTAATGACGTGAAGTTCTTTTATTGACTAAAAGTGAGTACCAATTGGAAAACAATACTTTATTAAAAGCATGTTTGTTTGAGTGGAAAAATATTTTACGAATTAGTTTTCCAGACTTTTGTGTATTTGTTTTGCTAAAAATAGTTTGTCAAGAAAAAAACTAATTTATGATCAAATATGTATGTTTAAAATCAGTAAAATATTTTGACAAAAAGAAATTGTAGAATGAATTCCCTAGTCTGAAAGAGGAAGACATTTTCTTAAAATTTATTTATTTATTTTTAATACATCCTCATACACGTGAAATGCTGAAATTTCACACTCAAGTACCTTTCTTTTGAAATGCAATAATTTGGAGTTTTGCCTAGACCATAAATCATTAGCTAGCAACCTAGATAAGGGCGAAAGTCAAAATGATTTCCTCGGGCCAGGAGCTTTGACAAATTTGCCGAGTACATAGCCACGCTCGATAAGCAAAAACTGAACTTTGTAGGAATAATATTCTGAAAAATTCAAACCGGTACACATATGATAAATTTGATTCAAACTAATTTTTTAATCATGAAAAACTTTAAACTGATACACTTGTAACAAATTTACTCAAATTGACCGCAAAAAACCTTAAACTGATACGACAAATTTACTTTAAACTAATTTGTTTGATTGTCAAAAATCACAAACTAGTATATTTGTGATAAATGTATCATCCATTAAATTTGATTAATACCACAAAAAACCATAAAAATGGTACAATTGAGATGAACGGAGAGTAAAATCTCAAACTGCTATATTAGTCAACTATTATGTCTAATCTAATTTATCAAATGTGTATTAGTTTGGGGTTTTCTGTGGTAAAAAAAAATAATTTTTGATATATTTGTCACAAATGTATTGGTTTAGAGTTTTTTAGAGTATTAATCCAATTTTCTATCCTACATCTACTTCCACAATGAGCTCGATCAACTTAGGTATTGGTCTTTCCCCTACAAAAGGGGAGGTAAGCCAATTGAGAGATTTGGTTAATATGAATTTAGATTTACATCAAATTAGGACCAATTTCAAAATCCTTTCGGTTCTCAGCTCTACACGGAACCATATATGGATAGAGTTGATCGATTCAAGGTATAGAACGGAAAGCGAATCAATCAAAGGCTGATTTCCAATTTTGAGGCGAACAACATCCAATTAGATAAGGATACTGATTTTTCCCTCACAAAAAAGGGAGGTAAGTCAATGGTGAGATCTGCTTAATATGGATATAGATATACCTTGACTTAGGAACCCGTTTCAACACCGGTTCGGTTTTCGATCCTACACAGAACCGGCATTATTCGAGTATAACCGATTGATATAGGCTATGGCATGAGAAACCGAATAGATCAAGGCCAGTTTATAAATTTTGGAAACTGAACCGGTCATCATGTGAACTGATAGGCTAAATTCGGTTAGTGCCGGTTCCTAGATTGAAACGGTCCGATTGTTTACCTCTAGATGCTGAACCATACACACCATGGTTCCATTTTATTGCCTTGGGTCTTTCCCTAGGGTTGCACCAACTTGGATGCTACAAGTTTCCCCTTCTTTTTCCATGTTATATTCTGGTTTTCTCATTTCAAAACTTCTTGCTTCAGCAAAAGGAGAGTTTTACTTCGCGGGAGAGAGTCAGCTGCGCAGGCCCCCGCTCCCTCCGATTCCGGCGCCGGCGAGATCGACGGGCTCGACGCTGAAGCTCCGCGCGCTCTTCTCTTGATTCCCCGGCCGACCGGTGAACCGATCGCCGGCGATCTCCTCGCTCCTCCTGTCCGATCGCAATCCGGATGCTTCTTCACCCGTCGGCTCGCGCCTCTCGGTCGTCGCGTCTCGTCGTCCGCGGATAAGTTCGTTTTTTTAGCCTTCTTCCCCCTCTTCCTCCTCCTCCTCCTGAGAAATGGTCATGCCTTCGTTGAGCCCCGATATGGCGCTCGGCGACATCGCGAAGGGATCGAGCGTCCCGATGTCGACGACGGAGAGATCGCTGATCGTGGCCGTCGACGGCACCGCTGCCATGGGGCCTTACTGGAAAACCATCGTTTCCGATTACCTCGAGAAGATCGTCAGGTCCGTTTGCGCTCTCTTTTTGTACTGACGATGATGATTTCTCTATCCTACTCGTTATATGATGAATCGAGTCCGCATTACTTGAAAGGAATGCGCTTTATGCTTTGTAGCAGAGAGAAATGTTATACCGATTGCAGTGTTGTGGGTGCTTGACAAGATGGGTTTTTGCGCAGGGCTTTCGTGGGGAACGAGGTTCCTGCACAGGTATGCGTTTGTTTTGAAACAATGATACTGTATGTAATGATGAATTGGCGCCGTGACTTCTGCTGAAGTCCTGTTTTCTTGCCATCACAGCCGCATAATTTTCCAGAATTTCTGAAACTGTTTTCTCGGCTTTGTTTCCCTGCAGAGATCTAACTGTGATCTCTCTCTGGTCATGTTCAATTCTCATGGAAGTTTGTCTGGTATGTCTTTCGCGCACTGTGTTGAACAAATAGCATTGCGTTACCCTGAAAAGATGTGCTTGGTGGACCTGCTGTAACTATTAAGTTTAACGTCAAAACTGCTGCAGATTGTAAAATTGAAGCAGGAGTTAAAGCAATAATTTCAAATGGCTTGTTTTATCATTGCATTGCATTCTTGTGACAACTATTCGGTTGTCAACAAAACATCTGTTAATCTTTAGAGTGTAGAATATGGCTGTGAAGTTAAGGTAAAATGTATTTTTTGAGTTATTATAATGCTGGAAAAGTTTTTGTAGTAACTTCAGTGATTGCTATTGTGATTTATGATGGTTGTTTTTTTTCCTCTGTACAGTTAAATGAAAGTGCTTTTTCTGTCTGTGATCCTTTTCCAGCTTGCATGGTTCAGCGAAGTGCTTGGACAAAAGATGTCAGCTGTTTCCTAGAATGGCTCTCAGCAATGTGTTTTAGTGGTGGTGGTTTTAATGACGCTGCTATTGCGGAAGGCCTTTCTGAAGCTTTGATGGTATATTTCCCTACTTGTGTACACATTATTTGAATGGTTTAGTAAACTACCTCATTGGATATGTGAGCCCAAGCTGGTTATGTAACTTATCAGTTTGGTTTAAGCATGGGCATCTGAATATTAGCCTGATGTAGAGTGTTCAGAGAGGTTGGCAATGGTCTAGTTTTCCACTGACTGGAATGAAACAACTTTTTAGGCCTCATTGTACTAGCCATTGATCCTTTATAAAGCCAAAGGCAACTTATTTCAGGATCTATATTTGGCTGCTAAATGGCACTACTCGTGCAAGTTGAATACAGTTCTTTCTCAGTAAGATCTGTCCATAGAGTTGGTTCCTTATCTCCTGTTTATCACCTGTGCCTTTAGTAGTTGGTGCTCTTCTTATTATTCTACCCACATTGTGTTCTGGAAAAAGAAGGTTTTGTGTTCTGGAAAAAGAAGGTTTTTGAGCATTATGGCAGCAACATAGTTTGGATAAAATGCCTCCTCTCAACTTTATGCCTGTAGATGTACATATGATCGAAGCTATTATGTGTTTTAGCTTTTAGTCATTCTTCTCTGTGTGCTCTCATCATTATCATCATCATCATTCTTCTTCTTCTTATTATCTCTCTCTATCCCTTTTTAGGGTGGTCATGCACATGGGGGCAAAAATAATTAGCGAACTTTTGTTCCATTGTTGTCCATGTGACCTTGAAATGAATTAGTTCATCTTTAATTAGCGTGCCTCAAATGTTTTAGTTGTGTATTTAGTAACTGTGGTTTACTACAAGTGACAATTCATAAAATCTGCTACACTTGGAGAAATGAGTAAATTATGTTGGTTGCAGAGGACTCATTTTGACTCTGATCTTCTTCTTCTTCAGATGTTCCCCCTTCCTCTGAATGGAAACCTACCTCCGCAAAGTCTAGATGGCAAAAGGCACTGTGTTCTTGTTGCTGCAACCAATCCTTATCCCTTGTCAACTCCAGTTTATCGACCGACTTTTCAACTGGAAGATGAGCATGTTGAAACTTACTCTGGAAAACCTTTGTGTGATGCTGAGGGTGTTGCAAAGTTTTTCCCTCAGGTACTTTTCTAGTTTTAGTAGTCGATGCTTGGGTTTGTGTTGTCTTCTGAGCAATATACAATCCCATATGACTGGCCTTTTACTGTGATGCAGTGCTGTGTTTCTCTCTCAGTTATTTGTCCAAAGCAGCTTCCAAAACTTCGGGCAATCTACAATGCTGTAAGGAAGTTGCTTTGCTTCTATTATTTGATTTGCTATAGTTGTTTGTTCTGAGCTCTTTCTTGTTCAACCGGTGCTCTCTTGAGCTCTAGGAAGGACATACTTTGCTGTTACGAGGACCCTGGATTTTAGTGTAGTCTATAGATTTAAAATTAGGTCACCTTTAAGCATGAAATGAATAGTGACTAAGTTAGATACTCCAAATACATACAACTGTGAAAATTGTGATGTCTCATAGGTTACAACATGTATGTTCACTACAATTCATGCATGCATTCTCTATGGAAGTTGAGAAAATTTACTGACTTTATAGGGTTATACCACCCTTTGACTTTGTTCATGGTGCTCACGAGTTTTTAAAAATCGTAGGGAAAACGCAATCCACGTGCAGCAGATCCACCTGTTGATAATGGAAAGAATACCCATTTCCTTGTATTAATTGCGGAGAATTTCCTTGAGGCACGGACAGCTTTGAGTCGTCCTGGAACAGCTAGTTTGCCTTCAAATCAGAGTCCTGTCAAGATGGACACAACTCCACCTCCAGTTAATTCAGTCACGGCACAACCTCCTGCATCTGTTCCACCAGGTGTTTTATGGAGTAGCACTACTTACTTAATTTTTTCCCTTTGTTTTTGATAAACTTATGTACCTTAATTGCCAAATGAAAGTTATGGTAATACAATTCACTGCAGTCTATTCAGTAGATGGTAAATTGCGAATAAATATGCTATCTTGCATCTAGGAGGCCTTATTTCTGGGTTAGCCATAGATTTAGTTATTTTATGTGTTTTCTTTCTGTAGCTTTTTATTACCATCTGACCCAATTGAGGTGTCATCTAGCCACTTATAGAGCTTGCATGTTTTGGGACCAAATTATTGAATCATGGCAACTGTAGTGGATGTACTATTGGTCTATAAGGGAGCTTGAATTTCTTGAAAATTTGCCTATGCCTCTGGAGGTTGGAAGTTGCTAAACATATATCCCTCCCTCCCTCCCTCCCCCCTCCCTCCCTCCCTCCCTCCCTCCCTCTCTCTCTCTCTCTCTCTCTCTCTCTCACAGAGATTATGGGATTGTTCAGTCATCTTATTCAGTAATTAGACTGTAATTCTGGTGATACTTGTCCCTGCGCAAAATGTAGTTACGAGCAAGGAGCCGCTGTCAGTGAGTGAGTCCGAAACACTCTTGATTTTTGGTTGATGAAAGGAGCTCAATGTCACCATGGGCAATGTCTGTAGTATGTCTTCATGTTAGGAATGCAGTCTATCTCTGCATGAGCTTGTGTTTTGAGTTATCAGTGAAGGACAATTAGGTCACAATGGTAATTTGATTCTTCCTCACAATTTGTTTGCAGTAAGCTTACTGAGCAGACAAGCAGTTTCTGCGGGAAATGGCCCTCCTGCCATTGTCAAAGTTGTGAGTCTTCCATCTCTTTCCAGTTAAATATTAGGGGCTAATGCCTCTACAAAATGAAGGTTGCTTTTTGTCTTTTGCTGCATGGACTTAGATATTGCTTTTCAGGAACCAACTACAGTGACTTCTATGGCAGCTGGCCCCAACTTTTCTCACATTCCGTCTGTTCAGCGTCCTACTACTCAAGGAGTCTCTGCCTTGCAGACTTCCTCACCTTCTTCTGTATCTCAAGACATGGTAACAAACAATGAAAGCGTACAGGATTTGAAGCCAGTGGTGAGTGCTGGCATTCCACAAACATTGCGACCTGTAGTTCCTGCTAATTCAAACATACTAAACAACCTCTCTCAAGTACGACAAGTGGTCAATTCTGCAACATTGACTGGAGGGACTTCAATAGGGCTTCAATCTATGGGTCAAAATCCAATGGCCATGCATATGTCAAATATGATTTCTAGTGGGATGCAGTCTACTGTGCCTGCAGCTCAAACGGGGTATTCTTCAGGCCAATCGGGCATCACCTCTGTGACGGGTCCTGGCACTCTCTCGGGGACCATACCATCTGCACAAAATCCAGGCCTCGGTTCATTTGCTTCAGCAACTAGCAACATTACTGGAAATTCAAACATTGGAATGTCCCAACCAACTGGCAATCTTCAAGTTGGTCCTGGTATGGGTCAAACAGCTCCAGGCATGAGCCAAGGAAGCCTATCAGGATCACAAATGGTGCAGAATGGAGTTGGCATGAATCCTAATATGATGAGTTCCCTGGGTCCAACAGCTCCCTCTTCCGGAAGTGGCACAATGATGCCCACTCCAGGAATGCCTTCACAAGGACAATCTGGCATGTCATCAATTAATGGTAACAGCAATCCAGGTCCAGGTGCAAGTATGCCATTGTCACAGCAATCGTCAAGTGCTTTGCAGAGTGCACAGTCCAAATATGTGAAAGTTTGGGAGGTAGGAACTCAAGCGTATATTCTTTCTAGGAAAATATATATGGACAATGGGATTACAAACCTTTTGCATTTTGCATTCTTCATTGATTGTTGCTGGATGATCTCAGGTTCTTGATTAATTTTGTTTGGTTCCCAATAAGTTTATGGATTTCATGTGGTCAACTTCCATTGCATGTTGCTGAGAATTTCTTTTATTATCATTTCATTTCTTTATCAGTATTTTTCTTTTTATCTTTGTCAGTACATTTGATATGTGTGATGGCTATCCCTGATATGGAGTATGTCATGTTAGCAATTTTCCTAAGATCATTAATCTGCAATTTTATGTGATTCCTTCTTTATAATTCTTAATTTTTTTTTCCTATCTATTTACAACACCATAAGGCATTGGGTCTTGGTTTTGCACTGGTCCTCTTTCTTGGCTTTTCTATTTTTGTTCCCTGTTTCACTTTAGTGTTCTGCTGTTCGATGTGGTTGGAGCTTGTACCATGGTTCACGTGTAAATTTGCAATACATGTGGTTGGAGCTTATACCATAGCCAAGGCCTTCTTCCCAAAAATAGTCCTCTAGAAAAGAAAATGACCGTGATTTGGTTAAGATCCTAACCTTTCCTTTTGTTTGCTGTGATTCTGAACTGCAAATCAACAGTGGCTCTTCTTTGGTAGTTTCAAATGATGATCTTTTTTCACATAGCGTGCACTTTTAACATACGAGTGGGAAGAACCATTCAAAGTCTGCCTCTGTATTTGTTGTCTAAATATATAGGTATGATTTGTTCCTCTGTGGGGTATCATCCATTGATGGTTTCTTTTAAGATTGAGTGAAAAGAAGTTCTATGGGGGCTTCATTCATAAGTGCGATAGATATTACTCTCTCCAGAGGATGAGCTCTGAGCTTAAATACTTGCTACTGACTAGCTCTTAAAAGGTGGCTGACTCTAGCCAAACAGATCTTTGGCCTCTCTAGTGTAGATGAGTGATCTTGCAGAGGCTCTTAGCCAAATTCTTTTCCATGTCTTGTCTCCTAAAATGGTTGGGTTGCTGGCATTTGGGTGCATGAAAAGGTTGTGGAGTAAGATTTACAGAACTTTTCAAGCATTCTCTTTTATAACTGTGGCACATTATCAAAAGACAACTAAATAGCCTGACTGATAATGTGCCAAAAATATGAACTTTGCCATGAAACTAATACTCTGTCGCATGTGCGTACAAATAGAGAATGTCGTCGTCCGTTGTTCTTGTTCTTGTTGTTTTTTTTTTTTTTTTTTTTTAATGATTATTTACCAGGTTGCCATAATAATTTCTCTAGCCCGGAAATTGTTGACTATTATAAAGTTGTAGATCACTGACTGAGATTTATCTTCATTGAAAATATGCGAGCAGGGAAATTTATCGGGGCAAAGACAAGGACAGCCCGTCTTAATCACCAGATTGGAGGTATTCAATCAATCTCTGATGAGTTTGTGTAAAATCAGCACCCGCGTTATGATTTTTCCTGCCCGTTACTTGTTACTAAGTTTATTTATTTATTTATCACAATCCTTAATGCTGTACTTCTTTTGTGCCAGGGGTATAGGAGTGCATCAGCTTCTGAGACGTAAGTTGAACTATTTTTCCTTTATAGTGGAAATATGGACAGTATTCGTTTTGATATGGCATTTCATTTTTGAACAACTAAATAATACTGCTCCAGTTGGTGATTTTGGCATTTCTGTTCCTTTTTCCATAAACATATCTGCTATAATTGAGCTCCGTTGAGTTTATGAGTTTACTTATGACAATAATCGAAAATGGATAGATGATTTTTTTTAATTGTATTAATTAAAGCACTGCCTTCCTGCAAAACGCAGATGTCTAATATTAACTTTCTTAACTGGTCCAAATCAATTACGTAAATGGTCTTATTGAGAATTAGACATGGATGGCATTCTTCTGAGGTCAAGAAGATAAACCCCTTGAAAAGATAATCTTTTGCTCTTTTTTCGTTAAAAAAAAAGTGGACATATTTTTTTCATTATTTTGAAGGGGAGAAGTATCTTAAATTATGCATAGAACTTATCTAAAGGCCGTGCTAGTTAAAGTTTGAAGAAAATGTGTTGAAAACTGGAATTCCCTGAAGGTCACTTCTCTGCCTTAAGCTGATGTTATGAACTCCATCGAGATGGAGGTTGAATACTTAAAAGGAATCTTTTACCAAATTAATCTCATGATAAATCAAGAAAAGATCACAGAGTGAAGGTCAGAAAAGTAGATTATGTACCTCCAGAAGCCTTACTCCTGCCATCTGTGCCCTTTGCATTGCGAGTAAATGACCACTCCAAATCCAACACTGATAAGAATGGTTACCACCTCTGGAAATGCTTATTAGTCTGAGTAGAATAAGTCAGGGAGAGAGAAGGACAATTCCATGTTCCTGGTGCAATATAATTTTTGTTAGGGGTGTTTTTCTTCGCATTCTCCTTTCCCTTGGGTCTCCCAATTATAGCATAATTTTCGTGGAAATCTTTTTTTTGCATTGTCATTATCTATCTGACGCCCTTTCTTAAGTTTTCCAGCCTTGTTATCTTCTCGTTTAATAATTCATGTCTTAATTACTGATAGGAGCTATGCCAATAAAAGATTTGCTGTTTTATTGTTTTCCCAGATAACTGTTTATTTGACAGTACTTATAAAATTCTCTTATTTAGTGTTGAATCAGTTGTTGAAATTCTGATCATGATCTTATTGTCATTTTCATAAAGATTGTATCCATTTTCTTGTTTCTTGAAAAATCTAGAGTTGTGAAATTGCTTTTGTACTTCATCTGCCTTTCCAGTGTTTAATCATTTAGATGGAATCTGGATATGTAGTCAATCTGGTCAGCTGCATCTTGTCTTGCACTAATTTTGTCTCAATATTAATCTTTCACTGCATGAGCATTCTGTTGCTTCTTTCAGGCTTGCAGCAAACTGGCCACCAACCATGCAGATAGTTCGTCTAATATCTCAGGACCACATGAATAACAAGTAATTGCGTTCATGAGATCCAACCTTGTCCTCTGGAATTTTTTTTGCCATTGTTTATACTTGATCCAGGAATTTTTTTTGCCATTGTTTATACTTGATCCAGCAGGTTACTGCTGCACTTTGCTGAATTAGAACTTTATGCAGGCAATACGTTGGGAAAGCAGATTTCCTGGTTTTTCGGGCAATGAATCAGCATGGTTTTCTTGGGCAGCTCCAAGAGAAAAAACTTGTAAGTCAACCGATTCCCTACGTCCTTTCTATTTTTAATCTAGCCACTATGTCATTATTAGAGTGCCAATGTTATTATTTCTACCATGCACACATTGATCTTGGATGGGAAGCATAGCCAGTTTATTATACAGGTTATGAGTCCTGTATGATGCTCTTCTGCTGCAACTTTAATATGGTTATATCCATGGAGCATTATTGTGCTAGGGAGCAATGCATGAGATAGTTTTGCTTGTCCTGCTCCATTATTGGGGTATATGGTGATAATTGGAGTATGTAATGCTCCAATTTGTTGCATGCTTACTTCTATGCTCAACCCCATTCCCACTTCACCTAGTGTTAATAAAGAAAATGATAAAGAAGGGTCAAGCTAGATAAGGAGAGTAAAAGAGCGGAAAACTGCGGAGGATTTGGGCACAAATTAGCTGCAGACATGGCTGCTGCCCATGGTGGAATGAACTATCCTAAACCTGCATACATGTGATTTAAATTACAAAGACCAAGAAAACCTTCCCGTCCTTCTTTCTCCCCTACCTCTCCCTTTCACCCATGCAGGAGCAGAGCTGCCAGTCTCTCATTCTCTGTGGACAGCTTGACACGGCCACCAGGGAATGCGTCACAGCCACCTCAACCACCAAGATGATCGCTCTCAGCCCCCTCCACCCTTCTATCTCTCTCTCTCTCTCTCTCTCTCTCTCGGTCACCATGCCCACGGTTGCCTCTTTGAGTCCTATAATTGAGTGATTTGAGGTCTATAACCTCAGAGATGGCAAAGGATATGAGAGGCTGAAAGAAAGGCTGGGGACATAAGGAAGAAATGAAGAATGTTGAAGTGAAAAGATGGTTACGAAAAGGCCAGAAAGATGCTGGTGAGGATTCGAGCCAATCCAAGCAGGGAAATTTCGGCCATGAGGAGCTGCAGACTGGCGCACTACCAGGACTAGTGAAGGAAAACGAGTGGTTGGACCTCCGGAGACCATAGAGATGTGAGACGTTGATGGTGGGTGAGTGAGTCATGGCGATATGAGGCCACAGTGATGGCCGCATGCTGGGGGTATTGTGTTAGCAATGAATCTGTGCTGGTCATGTTTGTTAGTGACACAACTGTTAGATAGAGGAGAGGATGTTGAGGATGGTGGCAAGTGGGAGTGGCTGTGAGTAATGTTGGCTGCAAGCAGTGTTGGCTGGGACCGAGGTGTTGGTGAGTAGGTGCCAGGCCTTGCTCAGATTGAGTGATTCACTGTGAGAGGAGAGATGGGAGAGAGTTGACTACGTTGAGGCTATTTTCATATGGAAAATAATATTATGCGGCTGTATGCCCAAATGCACAATGGGACAAACCAACAAGTGGCCAGCGGCCCAGACCGCGGCTAATTTGAGCTGAAAATGAAATAGTAATCTAGAAGGTCTCATTTTATTCTTTTGATGTAATAGTTCGAGAGATCTTAGTTGCATAAAATGGATTGATACAAATACAAAGTGGTATAATTACATGAACACGGACAGTGTCAGAGCCCTCATGATGTCTTCTGTGTAATTAGGTTATTTTGGGCCATTACTTTAGATATGTAAATGCAAAGCTACATCTTAAAGAGGCGGTTCTTCTAAGAAACAAGTAAAAACGGGTCAGGCTTCCCAGTTCCAATGCACATGCGCGCATGCCCGAAAGATATTGTTTGACTACTGCTTGATTGTGTAATGCAGCATTACTAACAGGCTCTCCAATGTTAATCTGATCCAATCTTCTGACTTTGAGTTTCTCTCTCTCTCTCTCTCTCTCTCTCTGTGTAGTGTGCAGTCATTCAATTACCGTCTCAGACGCTGCTGCTCTCTGTGTCAGACAAGGCATGCCGCTTGATTGGAATGCTTTTCCCTGGGGTGAGTCATGTCTGAACTTGAATCCGTCTTCTGTCAAGATGTTCAAATCAATAATGGGAGCATATGGGTTGGTTTGGGGACCAGACAAGACTTTTTTTGTTCTTCACTTGTTTTATAGCCTTCGCAGTGCAAGTAGAATTAAGGAATGACTTTTAAATGAAATTTATCTGTGTATTATAGGAAGAAAAAAGGTAATAGTTCATTATATAGTTTACATTTTTTTGCCATCCTATATTTTCATATTTCTGTACTTGTTCTACTTGTCCTACTATACGGTTAATAAAAGACAAAATTATAGGTAACACTCTTTTTCTAATGCCAAATGTTCGTTCTCAAGAGTTATGTCACCATACTATAACAAGAAAACATTACAATAAGTAAGAATATGCTTATCATTAGACTTCTACTTATCGATAAGAGTAGTATTTGCAAAAGGAGAGAATGAAAGTTACATATCTTTCACAAAATAACAATTCACTTCAAGTTATTGTAGAATGCCAGTTGGCTTTACTTTGTAAAGAGCAAAAGCAAAGAGTTAAAGAAAACAGTTGGCTTAGGATAGTGCTATCAGTAGAGTCACTTTGGTAGATTATATATATGCATACTTTAAGAAGAATCATACTATTTTCTATGACAGTAGGATAAAACTGTTGTATAAACATAGAGTCATATAGTTCGAGTGTCATTTTTAATTTCTTTAGACAAATTTGTCAAACTGATTTACATTGGATGTGTTATTACCATAAATACAGAGTCTCTGCCCTGCCCATGTATTTGAAAGAAGAGGAAGAAAATAAGGAAAATAGTTCAATGCGCTGAAGTGCTTAAAAGAATTAACTCGTGATTTTTCTTCAAAGCAAAGCCTTATGACAACTTACCGCAAAATACAGGGGTCAGATGGGGGACAAATTTACAGATTTTATTTAGTTGTTGAATCATACAGTGGCTGGAGAAGGGGGATTCTGCTTTTAAGCAACTGTGGCTCCTTTTTCCCCCCTAAAATATTCTGAAGTGTCAAATCATAGATTCTGGATGTGTTCAGGATATGGTTGTATTCAAGCCGCAAATTCCGAGCCAGCAACAACAACAACAGATGCAGCAACAACAGCAACAGATGCAGCAGCAATTGCAGGCCCCACCGCATCCGCAGATGCAGCAGCAGATGCCTCAACAGCTGCAGCCCCAGCACCAACAGATGCAGATGATGCCCCAACAACAGCAGCAGATGCAGCAGCTCCAGTCGCAGATGCCACAACTGCAGCAGCAGCAGCAGCCACCACAGCAACATCTCCAACAGCTGCAGCCGCAACACCCACAACAGCAGCAACTTCAGCAGCTGCAACAACATGCGCCGCAGCAGTTGATGGGGTCCGGAATGGGACAAGGCTATGTCCAAGGTCCAGGGCGTTCACAGTTGATGCCACAGGGACCCGTTTCATCACAAGGGCTGCCCAACATGCCTGGCGGGGGATTCATGAGCTAATCTGAGATTTCGAAGTTCCCCACTTAAACCACATTATGCTCTTCAGTGCATCTCCTGCTTGAGACGAGTCCTACATTTTTCATTTTCACTGGATATTAGAATCGAGAACTTGCCACCTTGTATGGTGATGGCATTATACAGTATCTTGTACAGATCTTAGTTTCCAAAATGATCATTCTCAATATTCTGCCGTTCCTTTATTTATGTTTCCAAATGAACTTATACGAGTTCTCTATGCATGCTCATCTGTTTTGACTACTTTTGGTGGGCTCGAGATCCATTTTGCATGCGCAGGAGTTTCTACTTAACTGCGACTTTCCAAGGTCCACAAAATGGTGCTCTCAATTCAATTGCTCCTATGTGAAGGATGAAGATACGTGGCAAATAGTGCTCTCAATTTGACTACCCCTATGAGTTGAGAATGAGTTGGGAAAATATGGCCTCAGAGGCAAAGTGATCGCACGAGTTTAGTTTACTGCTTTAATAATGCATTTTGCCCTGTACATTGGAAGTAAATCACAACCGATGCTGGTTTGGTCCACTGTACTTCTATCCGACCGATTTACCACCGCCTCATCTTATCCCTGCCGGTTTTCCCTTGCCGGAACCTATTTACCTCGAAGCCAAAGCTAGTTCCTAGTTTAGTTATTCTATGGCTTATATAGCATTTTGATCAGATTTCCTTGTACAAATTTCTTGGAAACAATGATTTGCGTTCTGTTGTTATGCAGTTCTGGATTTCCAAGTGGAATGAAAATTATGTTTATTTTCCTTACATGCCTATCCTAAGCAAGATAGCAAGATAGCTTTGCTTAGGATAGGCATCCTTGAACGAATATAGACGGCTTCATTTGGAAATCACTCGGATTACTCTTTACTCACTGCCCATTTTATAGATTCACTATTGTCAACACACCAATTTCAATCTCCTTTCATTATTGGGCTTCTTATGAATTAGGTTCCACCAAAAATTAAAAGGGTAATTGTTAGTGCGCTAGCACAACTTTTACATGATGGACATGCCCACTCAAAATAGTTTACTCGAATTCTTCACATGTGAATCATCCAACATTAAACATAAAAATCAATTCTTACACTGACAATCAAGCTAGTAAAAATTTTAATGTAAAAAAAATAAAAAAGAACAATAACTTGAATATGAGAAGGCGAGTTTCGTACGTGCAACAAAGGTTCCTGCAGAGCAACAGCCTGTCCCTCGTACTCACTCACAAATTTTACACAGTAAGCAGGGCTGTCGAAGCCGATTCAAACACCGACAGCCTCCGACCCGACCCGACCCGGCCCGGCAACTTTGGTTTGAACCAGAGACAAAATCCCGAAAAGGAAAAAACACCAACATCGGCGGTCGCCCAAGACACTTGCATATCAGCAAGATGAACTATAATCTGGCGGAACAATGGCTTCTCTCGAGAACATCACCAGGCTGCTTCCCAGATTTCATCGCGGCGGCACGCGAACAATCGACCGCGGTGGATGCGAAAACCCTTTTCGCTAAAATTTCTAATGTGGGTCGCCGAGGCCCTCTTCGCTGCAACCCATGGACTAACCTCCACACTCGACCGGTTTCGCCCCCAAGAAACGACCCATCCATCAAAGCGTTCGAAGATCGCCCCATCGATCTCAGGATCCGGAAAGGAGGGTGAAAAAAGCTCCGACATTCTGCCCAAAACGAGAATCCCCGATCTACTACCACCACCACAGGTGCCCGTCTCTTCGCGTCTTCTTTTGTGCTGTATACTCAGATGCTCGCGGAAGGAGGAAGTAGATCCGGGATTCTCCGTTTTGAGCAAAATGACGAGAGCTTGAGATCGACGGGGGTGCTCTCGACTGCTCCGATGGAGGGGTTGTTTGTTGAGGGCAAAGCCGCTCGGGCGTTAGAGGTTAGGCCATGAATTTGCAGTGAGGAGCTTCGACGTCCTGACGAGAGTATATATATAGATAGAATAGAGGCAGTGGCTTCTAGGGCTTTTTGCGCACAGGAAGGAAGCCCATTTAAAATCCGATTTCCTATGTCGGCAATAATTATAATATAAATCCCATTTCAAAATTGCTAGGTATTTTCCCTTTCTATAAGAAATATAGGCTATTGTTATTACTACGAAGAATTGCTCGTACTATTTCAACTAGTTGAGTTTTGTATATTTCGCAAAAATGTATGATTTGAAAATTATTTTCTTAAAAATGATTACTTGAAATAATTAATCAATAGAAAATGTTTACATCATCGACAATAATTTATGTCTAAATATTTTTGCGGAAGATGACAATATTTTTGGTTTATTATTATTTTGATTGACAAGTATTCGAAGGATCTCTTACTCAAAAAATTTGGATCCAAAATTTTTATCAAATATTCTATAAATATTTTATCTTTAAATTTACAACAAGTAAGATTATATTTAAAAAGCGGATTAAAATCTCTATATACTCTCATTCTATTTCTAACTTATCTTCTTCACTATTTATCTTTACACCCCCATAAAATTTCCATATTTGTTTTTGAGATGTATTGAATGAGATGGCATCACAAAACTGACAAAAATCATCCCCGAAAAAGTTAATATGATTTTCGAGTAGCGCTACAAATAATATACTTTCCAAAATTATAAAACTCTCATTATAATTATTTAAATTTCTTTCTTGAATAAAATTGGTCATTTAAATATAACGTCTTCATGAGTTAAGAAGGGGTTTACTTAGTTGATCATGTCATAAAAAAATTCAATAGAAATAGAAATTTTATTGATTTTATTGTCAAAACCATTGAATCATACTCACTTTTCAGAACTGGGGTATAACTAATAAAATTTATCATTTAATTTTCATTTATACTGAAACGAATTTTTATTTTTGTTTTGGGCACTTAGAGATCTCAGTACTTAACATTCAATACTTAAACGTTCAACACTTATTTTTTAGTATGGTTGGATGATCCCTAAGGCAATGACAAATAGAATAAAGATTTCATTTTGGTCTCATTCCTTCTCATCAATATATTGTTAATTTCTTGAGCGTGCAATTGACTCTCTTTTTAGAAGAATATATATATATATAAAATTTGACACGATAGTAATGACCCTTTTAAACAAAGTCTAAACTCGTAGAATTAATACATTATACTTATATTGTCGAAAGAGGCTCGGATATAGGCACGCCGTCCTCACGACCCTATATTTACTTAGGCACACTTCTACGGCTTTTTCCGTATTGGAGGAACCTGACTTTCTTTTTCCCTAAAACCAGCGATGCCTAAGCCTAATCTGTATTTTTAAAATTTTAAATATTATGTAATTGCTAAGATGATTCTGCCAAGTGAATCGTTGTTTTTGAAAGTTGGACAATTATTAGATAAATGGGCAATTGCTAACATTAAGAAAGTTGCTCATACTTTTCTAATTAACAAGAGTTGGTAAATTTTTCTCTTTATTTAAGGACAAGAGCATTAATTAATAAGTTAATTTCTGAGATTGTATGCCATACAACCACCCTAACAAATAATCAATTACTTCTCAATGGGATAAATTCATTGATTACTATCTCATTTGACAATAATCAAGATAATTGATAAGTAGTCCATGAATTTCTTATCTACTAAATTTGAATTTAAAACAAGTGTCAAGATTCCATGAATCTCTTATTTTTACTTTTGCAACAAGTAAAATTACATTTAAAAAACAAATCAAAATACCTACATATTATTTTAGAGCTAATATCACAAAAAATCCACACTGGTACATATGTGCAATTACTCTAAACTAATATTTTTTTTTTTGTGAAAGGTAATAATTACTCTAAACTAATATTAATATCTTAAAAATTCTTAAATTGGTACACTGTGTCACGTTGACCCTAAACTGATATGTTCGTACCACATTTATATCAACTATGGTAAATCAGGAAAAAATTGGAATAAATATGGTGCGGTTTAAACCAGTTTGAGATTTCTCGTAACACAAAAATTAGTTTAGAATAAATATAACGCAATTGTAACAGTTTGAGATTTTTGTGATAAAAATAAGTTTGAAGCAAATGTGGTACGAGCAGTTTGAGAATTTTTGATGATATCAACCACACTTCATAAATATCCGTGTCTGTTTTTGATGTATTTCTAGGAGATGGTACAACAAAACTGGCATAAATGACGATCTGAAATGGTCAATATAATTTGCCACCAATTCTGTAAAAACTCCTTTCCAAAATATAAGATTCTCTCATTTTATGAAGATTTGAATTTCTTTCCTAATGACACTATAGATAGGCACACTTCTAGAGCTTTTTCCGTACAGGTGGAACCTAAGTTTCTTTTTCCCTAAAACCAGCGATGCTTAAGCCTAATTTGTATTTTTTAAATTTTAAATCTTATGTAATTGCTAAAATGATTTTGCCAAGTGAATCGTTGTATTTCAAAGTTGCACAATTAGGGTGCTTTTGACAATTGGTCAAATAGTAATTGATTCTACTCTTTTATTTTTTAGAATAGATTTGGAACATAAATTCATTTCATAATTTTTTTGTTCTGGGAACAAAAATTGTATTTATTTATTATTTTTGAGAATATATTTGGAATAGAATAAAAAAGTACAAAAAAAGTTACTTCTTTGCTCTTGAAAATAATTCCAAAATCAAGCCTAAATCTTTTTTCTTTTTTTTTTTTTCCCCTTCTTTTCTCCTTCTCTCTTCTTCTCTCTTCTTCTTTCCCCCAACTAGTCACCGGCCACTATTAGTCATTGGCAGCGGGTCGTCGCCACTACTGGCAAAAGGCTAGCGATCGGCCACAAAGAAGGAGGAAGAAGAGAAAAGGAAAAAGAAAACATAGAAAAATAAGAAAAATAAAATTAGAGTATACAAAATCAAAAGAAACAAAAAAATTTAAGAGTCCTTCTAAATACATTTTTATTCCGAGAATAAAAATTTTGGACAATTACCAAACGCCTTCAAATGCTAAAAAATTATTCCCAAGAACAAAATAAAAAATAATGATTTTTGAATGAAAATTGTTTTTAGGAACAGAATGGTTACCAAACGTACTCTTATTAGATTAATCAGAAGTGAAAATGGACTATTGTTAACATTAAAAAGTTGCTCATACTTTTCTAATTAATGAGAGTCAGTAAATCTTTCTCTCTTATTTAAGGAAATGAGCATTAATTAATAAGTTAATTTCCTAGATTCTATGCCATACAACCACCCTAACAAATAATCAAAATCTTTACAACCACCCTGAAGCTCTTAAGGGTGGTTGTATGACTTATCAATGGGATAGATTCATTGATTACTATTTTATTTGACAATAATCAAGATAATTGATAAGTAGTCGACGGATTTCTAATCTACTAAATTTGAATTTAAGACAAGTGTCGAGATTCAAAGAATCTCTTATATTCACTTTTGCACCAAGTATATTAAAAAAATGGATCAAAATACATGCATATTATTTTAGGGCTAATATCACAAAAAATCCACATTGGTGCATATGAACAATTAATCCAAACTAATTTTTATATTATAAAAATTCTCAAATTGGTACACCGTATCATATTTACTCCAAATTGATATGTCGTAGCACATTTACCCCAACTATGATAAATCAGGACAAATTTGGGATAAATATAGTACATCCAATTTGGGATTTCTTGTAACATATAAATTAATTAGAGTAAATGCAACACAATCATAATATTTTGAGAGTTTTTATGATAAAAATAAGTTTGAAGCGGATGTGGCATGGGTGGTTTGAGAATTTTTGACAATATTAACCATTGTCTTTGCACTTCATAAATGTCCGAGTCTGTTTTTGATGTATCTTTAGGAGAAGGTATTACAAAACTAGCATAAATGATGATCTAAAATGGTTAATATAACTTGCCACTAATTTTGTAAAAACTCCTTTCCGAAATATAAGATTCTCTCATTTTATGAAGATTTGATTTTCTTTCCTAAACAATTTTATTTTTCAAGTTTAACAACAATTCCTGAGATAAGGAAAGAAGAACTTACTAAAGTGTTTATTTGATAATATATTCAATGAAAATTAAAATTATTCAAAACCTTTTAATAATAATCACTAATTGTTCGTAAAATTCTAAATGCAAGTGAATGTGTTGAACAAATAAATAATGATGAAAAAAAGTATCATTTTGCGGAGATTGATGATTACTAAACTAATTAATTACTCAAAATAGATTAATTCTAAAATTTATTTAACAAATTGAAATAGAATTGAGAATAAATTAAAACTAAAAATCTTAAAAGCAAAATTTGGAGACTAAATGTAGTAAATCAATCGAATAAATATGTTTGAACATCCGATTTCACTATAACTACTATACATGAATTTCTTGTGATAGCAGAATTTCCTACTTTATTTACTATCTTATCTCTAGACATGACAGACCTACTCAATTTATCAATACATTATATCTCTATGTGAATTAAAATATGCATAAGTGCATTAAAATCTATAAATATTCCCTGCTTACAATGAGTTTTTTGGATCATTTTATTATTGAAAGCTACACAAATAATACAGTATGTTTTTATCCACGTTTAATTTATAATTATATATTATAAGGAACGATTAAATATTATCACTTCTCAATTTCAAATTAAAAGTATTAAGCACAATAATATAATTCACATAAATGGAACCACTTGCATACATAAAAATCATGAAATTTACATCATTATAGTTAGGCTACATCATAGCCCTAACGAAGAAAATTAGAACATAATATAAGAAGAAATAAAAATAAAAATTAAACCTAGCATCACATAGGCTACATCATAGCCCTAACGAAGAAAATTAGAACATAATATAAGAAGAAATAAAAATAAAAATTAAACCTAGCATCACATAGGCTACATCATAGCCCTAACGAAGAAAATTAGAACATAATATAAGAAGAAATAAAAATAAAAATTAAACCTAGCATCACATAGGCTACATCATAGCCCTAACGAAGAAAATTAGAACATAATATAAGAAGAAATAAAAATAAAAATTAAACCTAGCATCACATGAATTCTGTCACTACTTTTGTCTTCTCTTCAAAATACTTGAAAACTTTTAGGACAATGAAAAATGATCTAAAAAAAAAAAAAAAAAAAAACTAGCTCTCCTCTTAGGCTCTCAATGCTCTCTAATTTATAGGATACATCCATGACCCTTACCCCAAGCAATTATTATTATTATTATTATTATTATTATTATTATTATTATTATTATTATTATTATTATTATTATTATTATTATTATTATTATTATTATTATTATTATTATTATTATTATTATTATTATTATTATTATTATTATTATTATTATTATTATTATTATTATTATGCATAAAATTGGGCAGTAAATTAGAGAATCTTTAATTTGATATCTTTTCTTAAAGCTTGCAAATAAAATTAGAAAACAAAATCAAGGATTCCTTGATTTGATATCCATCTTCCAATTCTTTATAATTTGAATTCTTGATTTTTGTTATTCTTTTCCTTATTTTCTCCATATCTTATTATTCTGCATAAATAAGGAAAATTCGAAATGCAAATGAATGTGTCGAACAAGTAATATAATGATGAGAAACAGTATCGTCTCATAGAGTTTGATGATTAATAAACTAACTAAATATTAAAAATGGATTAATTCTAAAATGTATACAACAAATCAAAATAGAATTGAGGATAAATTAAAACTAAAAATCTTAAAAGAAAAATTTGAAGACTAAATGTAGTAAATCAATTAAATAAATATGTTAGAGCATCCGATTTCATCATAACTACTATATATGAATTTCAGATTATTACACATACAATAAGAATATCAAACATGTGATAGAGGAATTTTCTAATCTATTTACTATCATATTTCTAGGTATAGCAAACATATTCAGTTTATTATCTGTGTAAATTAAAATAAACATAAGTATATTAAAAGGAGCAATTACATATTATTACTTCTCAATCTTAAATATACACATTAAATCATTTAAGCAATGGCTAGTCACTTAAAAGCATTAAGCACAATAATATATAACTCACATGAATGAAATCACTTGCACAGATAAAAATCATGAAATTCACATTATTATGGTTAGGCTATATCATAGCCATAACAAAAGAAAATTAGAACATAGTAGAAGAAAAAATCAAAATCAAAATCAAATACAACATCTTGAATCAAAGGAACAAAAATTCTATCATCACTTTTATCTTCTCTCCAAAATACCTTAAAAAACTCTCAGAATGATGAAAAACGAATTAAAAAAAAAAATAGTTGTCTCCTCAGGCTCTCAATGCTCTCCTATTTATAGGATACATCGAGGATCTTATCCAATTTGGGATAAATATAGTACATCCAATTTGGGATTTCTTGTAACATATAAATTAATTAGAGTAAATGCAACACAATCATAATATTTTGAGAGTTTTTTTATGATAAAAATAAGTTTGAAGCGGATGTGGCATGGGTGGTTTGAGAATTTTTGACAATATTAACCATTGTCTTTGCACTTCATAAATGTCCGAGTCTGTTTTTGATGTATCTTTAGGAGAAGGTATAACAAAACTAGCATAAATGATGATCTAAAATGGTTGATATAACTTGCCACTAATTTTGTAAAAACTCCTTTTCGAAATATAAGATTCTCTCATTTTATGAAGATTTGATTTTCTTTCCTAAACAATTTTATTTTTCAAGTTTAACAACAATTCCTGAGATAAGGAAAGAAGAACTTACTAAAGTGTTTATTTGATAATATATTCAATGAAAATTAAAATTATTCAAAACCTTTTAATAATAATCACTAATTGTTTGTAAAATTCTAAATGCAAGTGAATGTGTTGAACAAATAATATAATGATGAAAAAAAGTATCATTTTGCGGAGATTGATGATTACTAAACTAATTAATTACTAAAAATAGATTAATTCTAAAATTTATTTAACAAATTGAAATAGAATTGAGAATAAATTAAAACTAAAAATCTTAAAAGCAAAATTTGGAGACTAAATGTAGTAAATCAATCGAATAAATATGTTTGAACATCCGATTTCACTATAACTACTATACATGAATTTCTTGTGATAGCGGAATTTCCTACTTTATTTACTATCTTATTTCTAGACATGACAAACCTACTCATTTTATCAATACACTATATCTCTATGTGAATTAAAATATGCATAAATGCATTAAAATCTATAAATATTCCCTGCTTACAATGAATATAAATTTTCATACGGTTTAAAGGGTCCCATGAAATCAATACCTCAAACATCAAATAATTCACACATAATAATATTGTTTAAAGGCATTTAATTTTTCATTGAAATATTTCTAGTTCTCTGACATCCATCGCATGAATCTATGTAGGAGTATGCATTTTTAAAAAGTATGGACCAATAAAATCTAAATTGTAAAATTTTAGTTGCAGTTTTGGTGGTACCAAAATTGCCACTTGCCTTTCCGTCATAACAATAATGTAGAATGCTTGCCCTCCCTTTATTTGGAACACATCTCCTTATGACTTGGTCTGCATATACTTTATACAAGAAAAATTCTTCTCAAAAATAATTTTTAATATCATAAAAGAATTTTTTCTTCTATTGATATGATAATTCAAGAGGAGGAATATTACTTACCAAGTAATTCACAAAGTCAGCATCCTAGGGAATTTTTGTGGATTTGATGAAAAAAATTTCTCATTAGGGAATGACACCTGGACCCTTGGAGTGCCAAAAATTAGTATAAATGGACACTTAAGTGCCAAAAGTTATGAAAGTGACACTTAAGTGCCAAAATCGGAGTAAAATGGATCACTTAAGTGTTACGGGCGAGCAAATCCGGCCAAAATGCTAACGTGGCAATTTTCCAGCAAGTTATGTGCAAAACAACGTCATTTTGATATAATTCGAATTCTAATATAATAATTAATTAAATTTAAATTTAAATTTAAAATATTTATTTATTATTTTTTTAAAAGGAGGGGGAGGAGGAGGAGGGAGGGGGCCGGCGGTTGAGGGCGAGCCCTCGCCGCCGTCGCCTCCCTACCATCGCCGAAGGTGGGGGATAGTTGGTTGGGAAGCCAAGCCCTAGCCGAGAGCCGTCGTACCCCCTTTTTAAAATTATTTTTTAAAATTTAATTAAATTAATTTTATATTATATTAAAACTTAAATTATGCTAAAACGATGTTGTTTTTGTGTGTGTTTTGCTTATTTGGCATTCCGACTAGCCACATTAGTGAGAAAATTAATAAAAAAATTTAACGTAGAATTTTCAGCGAGGCTCGCCGAATGTGGCACGCAAGTGTCCCATTTTTCATAAAAAGTGGCACTTAAGTGGCACTTTCGTAAGTTTTGGCACTTAAATGTCCATTTGTGCTAACGTTTAGCACTTGAAGTGTTCTTTTGCACATCTCCTTACGACCTGGTCTGCACATACTTTATACAAGAAAAGTTCTTCTAAAAAATAATTGTTAATATCATAATTTTTTTTCTTCTATTGATATGATAATTCAAGAGGAGAAACATTAGGCTGCGTTTGTTTGTATTTCTTTTTTTTTTTTTAAACACTTTTCTGTTTTTGTTCTTTTTGTTCCCGGAACAAAAAGAAAGAAACAAGAAACACAAATTTTGTGTTTCTTGTTTCGAAACACAAATCGAAACCCTTTTGAAATTTTTCTTCTTTTTCTTCTTATTTTCTTTCTTTTTTTCTTTCGCCGGTCGCCGGCCTCGGCCATGGCCGGCGATCGGCCGATGAGGGCCGGCGGCCTCGCCCGGCACGGCGAGGCTCGCCCGGCCGGCGAGCTCGGCCTCGCCGGATCCGGGCGAGCTCGAGCTCGCCCGGCCAAGGCGAGCCGACCCTCGCCCGGCTACGGCGAGCCTCGCCGTGCCTAGGCGAGGCCGGCAAAAGAAGAAAAAGAAAAAAAGGAAAAGAAAAAAGAAAAAAAGGAAAAAAAGAAAAAATAGAAAAATAAAAGAAATAAAAAAATTATACAAATTTACCAAACGTGTTTCTATTTATTTTTTGTTCCCGGAACAAGTTTACCAAACGCGTTTTTTTGTTCAGAAATTGTTCCCAGGAACAGAAACACTTTTTTCTATTTCTGTTCCCTGAAACAATTTTTAAACAGAAACGCAAACAAACGCACCCTTACTTACCAAGTAATTCACAAAGTCAGCATCCTAGGTAATTTTTGTGGATTTGATGAAAAAAAGTTTCTCATCGGGGACCTCTTTTCGAAATTGGTCTTACCTCTTCCTTTGAATTTGGAATTTTTGATAAGTGATCTACAATTAGATTTTCAATCTCATTTATATTTTATTTCCAAATCAAACTCTTATAGCAATAGAATCTACATGATGAACTAAGGTTTTGATTCTTTCTTTTCAAGCAAATACTCAAGAGTAGATGGTCAAAATAATTATAACTTTTGAGCCAATTAAATAAGAACAAAATTTATCGAAAGCAAAAACTACTATCAAAAGTTCATTTTCTGTTATTAAATAATTTAATTGTGCACTTGATAAGATTTAATTGGCATAGTATATGGTTTGAAAAACTTTATTTTTTCTTTGTCCCAAAATGGCTCCTACTATAGAATTGCTAATATCACATATCAACTCAAAAGGTAAATCCCAATCCGATGCTGCCATAATTGGTGTTGACATTAACTTCTCATTTAAAGTATTAAGAACATGCATGTATTCAATAGAATAATTAAAAAGAGCATATTTTTCTCAAAGATTAGAAAGACGTTTAGCAATTTTCAAAAAATCTTTTATAAATCGCCTATAAAATCCAGCATGCACCAAAAATCTTTTGAGAAGTTTCACAGAATCGCAACACCGCGATGGAGGGCTAGACGCGAGGCTACAACGGCAATGGGGGAATGGAGGTGAGGACTGCAATGTTGAGATGGAGAATCGCAATGTTGCGATGGAGAGTTGGACGCGATCTACGACGGCAAAAGGGGGAACAGAGGCGAGGTAGCGGCAAGCAATTATGATGAGGCGCCCGAAAGGGAGCAAAGATCAAGACGTAGAGACCGAGCAAGGGAGGGAGAAGGTGATTGCTAGGGTTTTTGGGCTGTTTATTGAGGTTGTTTTTTCAGTTTTAGGAAGAAGAGCAAGGAGATGAGACGACGGCTTCTCGGGAAGAAACGAAAGCCTCGTGTAGCGTGACTTCAATTTTGGGAAGTGACAGGCGTAGGTGGTGGGTGGGGTGGGGGAAGAAAGCAGAGGGTGAAATAAATGGGTGGGACCCATTTAGCTCCAAAAAAAATATATCGAATGTTAAATAACTTTATTAATAAATGGTACTGCTAAAAAATAAATAAATAGGTGGGTTAAAAAGTTATTTTGAAAATAAAAGCATTAGATATTAAATAATGATAAATTTTGATCACTATAGAAAAATATAAATTTATTTTGACTATAATCTCTTGTTAGTTATTTATTTATCGATAACTTTTGTTAAAGTCAAAAAATGTCTTTCCAATTTTTTTATGGATAAATTTATTAATGTTATTAGTATAGATTCATTATAGGCTTTTTATTATTATCTATTTATTTATGAATTTGGATAAATTAATTTAAATATAATAATTTATCATGTATATATTCAAAAATTTATTTAATATACAATGTGTCCCAATATGTCGGAATTTTTTTTTTTTCTGAGAAATGATGTGTTAGCATATCATGTCGTGTCATGTTCCGTGTCGCGTATCGTACGTCCGTGTCAATACTACTTAGCTTGTGATGGCAAGCTAATGCCATTATTTTTATTGGAAAGTTTTAGAAAATAAATAAATTTTGCCTAAAGATGACTTCTACACATGACATTGGATGAACCTAATTGTCACGCCCACAAGCCACATGGCATGAGGAACCATTTATGTCTATTTAATTCTAAACTATTTTATGATTTTCAATGTAATCATTTTAGTTAAATTTGATTGAAAATTGCTAACAACACGACATAGCTAGCATTAATGTGAATAGTTTGTATATATATTTTTTCCTTTTCATGTTTTCCTTTTTTTCTTTTTGCCCTATTTCCCTTTGCTGGTCACTGGGGCCTGTTGATTATAGGCTCAAGTCTGAAAAGCTGACATGGGCTTGACAATTTTAAAGCCATGAAAAAAACATTATTTTTCAAAACTAAGAGATATGGAGAATCTCTATTTTTAGCTTGAAGAGACTTGGAGAATCTCACTTAATTTTGAGATTTGATTTTGGGCGTCATGACCTTATCGTAGTTTTAGAAAAGTTTGATCGATGTGATTATTTCCTTATATACATTTGATCGGCTCGATTTTTCTTGCATTGGAATGCTTGTGATTGCTAATTTTTGAGAAAAGTGCGAAAAACACGTAAAAAATTGAGTAATGGATGGATGGTGATACGGGCCAAAAAAAAAATTGGTGGGTTGCATCTAAAAAAAGAGGACAACCTCTGGTGAACTCCGAAATGTTGTGCTATTCACCTGCTATTCAAGTAAGGAAGTGAAAGGTTTCCGATGCATTTTCTCATTATTTCACCATCGTTGAGGGGGACAAGTGCAAAGCCGACAAGCCTCGCCGATTTGAGCCTAAGCCTCGAACCTCCGCCCAGCCTTGGGTCAGGTTCGTTTGAGGGGGATATATCTATCTCTCCAGGAGAGTGAACCAAATCATCCTTATTCTGAAATCACGGGATAATTAATTCAAGTCTAGAAATTAAATTATGCATAAGTTGCAACATAGTAGAAATAGAAAAAAAAAAAAAAAAAAACAAGAAAGTACAGAGCGAAGTGAATCCCGTGCTCAAGCAGTAAAAATGAAATAATCATGGGGCGGCTATCGGCCAGTAAAATTTCCCACGCCTGCGTCTCTGCGGTACCTTGGCCCACCTGAAAGTCCATTTCTTCGAAATACGTATCTACCTCTCGCTCTCTCTCTCTGTGCGCCCCACCAACCCCCGGTCCTTTATAGGCATTGGCTGCCGATTCTTGCCTCAACCATTTTTCACAAAACCTGTCCCACATTGAAGACCAACCCTCTCGACCAAGAAGATCGGCCCGCATTTAAGCTCAACGAAACCAAGAAGCCGTATCGATATCTTGAGTCCATCCCGAAAGTTTGAAAGACACCTTGGAGCCATGAAGACGCTTTTACTAGTTTCTACAATTTCTGCTAGAAGACGAACGACTTTTTGATTAATAAAAACTTTGCTTCGTAAATCTTGTAAAGTTCATACCCTGAAATTTAGAAGAGTTTTCATTTCGTCCTTGAAGAAGAGTCTAGTTTTCATTCCGTCCTTGGAGAGTCGGAGCTTTCAAAATCTGCAAGAATTACAGTCATCAATCTGGAAGAATCGGTGCCCCTCAACTTCCTTAGAGGCCTAGAAGAGCCAACCAATGAAGTTTCTATCTTTTCCTGTTTGTTCATTATTTTTCACCCACTTCCAACCCAATTTCGACCATTCTACAGTGCTTATTTCAGAAAACCCAAAACAGAGAAATTGTAGATCCAGAAGTCTTTGTTCATTTGGCCTTGGAATCAGGTCGATCCGATCTGTATCGACAAAAATACGACTGTTCTCCTGACCTTACGCAGTGCTGAAATTTTTATTCGTCCTGTTTTCCCCGTGTGCGAGTCACTCTGCCGATCCTACTATTTGAGAAAAGCCAAACCTTGGCTTGCATCATTTTATAATGGAGAGAGAGAGCCCAGAAGAAGATGGGTTGCCTACAAGCTCTCCGCTTCTGGGTAACTCTGGCGACTCCAAGCCTTCGAGTGATCCCTCGATCACGCCTCTGCTCGTCTTCAGCACTATCGTCGCCGTTTGCGGGTCTTTCGCCACTGGTTTTGCTGTGAGTGTCATTGCATCAACTTTTTCGTTGATTGCTTGCGTGTGATTTGATCACCAAGAACCCGGTTCTGTTTTTTGTCGAGCAGTCTTGCTTTCCTTCTATTTCTTTCTTTCTTGCCTTTCTCTCGCAGGTTCTTTCGAATTCGAGTGAATGTTTTGTCAGAGAAAGAGCGAGAAACGAATTGCTCGGTCCATGTTTGTCTTTCTACGACTTTCTTGTTTTTTTTTTCAAAATGGTGGTTCTGGCATTCCGGTGATGCTTGTTTTTGTTTTTTTTGCCCTTTTTGCGGGGGTTGGTGGGGGCGTGTGAGTGAGGACTGAGGAGCGAAAGTGAATCCTGTTGTTGCAGAAGCATGTGTCGCGGATCACATGGCTTTTAGTAGACCCAAGATATCATGTTGGCCTGGATTTTGAGAATGTCATAATTTGGACAACATTCAAAGACCCGAGTTGCTTCTCTAGGATGAGTTCAGGTTTTTTTTTTTAATGGATACTCAATTTGGCAAAGAGACATGAAATTATCACATTCCACTATTGGACTGCATTTTTGAGAAAAGATCCTTCTTAAAATTGTTGATTTTTTTTTATCATTTACTTGAGTCTCAAAAATTTGAAAATTGGTCATTTAAGTGTCATCGGCGATTTACCTTACTGGAAAATCCTACATGGTACATATGATGCCCATGTCGACAATTTTTGTAATTTTTAAGCTCATTTAAGTGTTACAAATTTGAAAAATCGATTACTTAAATGCCAGTAACAATTTACCTTATTGGAAAATCTACTACGGGATTTGCTTAGATTTGGCCAGGGCTTTCTTGCCCTCGCCCATGGTTGGTGAAGCTACCATGGCTCTGGGGGAGGTCATCACGTCCTCATTGTGAAGGCCATCGCCTATAGGCGATTGCCTAGGGCCTTTGTGGGCCCGCCGGCCAAGGGTGAGGCCTTTGTGGCAAGTGCACCAAAAAAGAAAAAAAGAGGAAAAAATTAGAAAATAAAATAAAAATCATTTTTAAATGCAAAAAATCCATGTAGGACGATTTATTAGAAGTAGTGCTTAAATGATTGATTTAACTTTGGTGTAACATTTAAGTTAGTGAAAATAAAAAAGGTTATGACACTTAGGCGAGCCCCGTGCAAAAATTATGATATTCTGCCGTGCTTGTCCTCTTATTTTGTCTTGCCTTCAAAATGGGATCTCCTAGGCCATTACTTTGTTTGGGCTGTAGTTTTTCATGAGGTTGCTCTCCACCAAGTAGAAGTCACCATAACCAGTGGCATATTTCTCTAATGCAGTCCGGTTATTCATCACCCGCCGAGTCTGGAATAATGGAGGATCTAGGGCTCTCTACTGCAGCGGTGAGTCCCATCATGCTTACAGGCTACATCCTCAATGTATTGCTAGAATGTATCAGCCATTTCTTTGTTCAACGAGATTACGTCCGGAACCTCTATAATTATTATTGCAAATTTTACTCGAACAATGACTACTTTATTTGTGATACCATCGGAATAAGGGAATTCGTGAGTCATGATTCGGGGTCTCTAATATTGACATTCCCGATTTTTTATGTTACAGTATTCGCTTTTTGGTTCTATATTAACGGTAGGAGGGTTAATAGGAGCTTTGGTTAATGGGTGGATGACAGATACGGTGGGTCGCAGACGTGTAAGTCATTCTCTAGCCTTTCCCGCTATTCTTGAATTTGAAAGTCATACATCTTCAGTGATGAACCTGAAATGATCTTACAGAATTCTTGACTGATGTGTTTGTGACGCAGACAATGGGGATTTCACAAACAATTTCAGCTGCAGGATGGCTTTTTATAGCATTTGCCAAGGTTTGTGCTCTGTCTATTTTCCCCTTCAGAATTATGCTTCGTAGATCGTCAATGCCTTAATCCACAAAACTTGAGTTCCATTTCCTGCTCTCACCTTTATCAGATAATGTATAAGAGCGCCGAAGAATATCTTGACAGGAAAGGGGTTTGAATAATGAACTCCTGGGAGTATTTCTGTGATTTTCACTTCATTTCTGATATCTGATGGATCACATGCTCCCCGGGACAAATTGGGTTTCAAACTCTCCCTCCGTCTGGTCAAGGGGTCGCCCTTGAAAAGGAAAAAAACTAAATTTTCCTGCTGAAGTTTGAAGATTATTCGATCATAATTTATTTTTCTCAGTTCTGTATTCGATGTATTTCATCTTACCTCGCAGAATGCATGGTGGCTCAATATCGGAAGACTGTTGAATGGAGTTGGCTACGGGATTACATGTTACGTGGTAAATTTAGAAAAAATACAGATTCCTTACCCCGATTAATTTCTAGAAGTCGGTGATAATTTTGCCGCCAAACAGGTACCTGTGTACATTGCCGAAATAACACCCAAAAGTATCCGGGGAGCATTCACAGCATTAAATCAGGTGAAATATTTTGGGCCACTGTAGAATGTTAATCGTGTCAACTTGACGCATTGCCCGTTAACCTTTGCTTGGTCTTGTTGCAGTTTTTGTTAAGCTGTGGCATTTCGTTGATTTTCTTTGTGGGAACTATTGTTTCCTGGCGTATCTTGGCTTTAATAGGTACTGTTTTCGTTCTCTTCTGCTTTATTTTGTTAGATTTTTGTTGAGAAACATCAAAAGATCACTGTCCACGATTTCATTTTCAGCTTGCAGCCCCTGCGTACTTTTTTTTTTTTTTGGTCGAAATAGCTATTGATGTATTAGCTTACGAAGTCTTGGAGATCAACGAGGCGTTACATTCAGAAAGTAAAATATTCCTAAGGGATAGAGGGGGTCTATTCACCCAATCTGGAGGAAGTTGTTTACGGCGGTGTGCACGAACGAGCCAATCTGCCGCTTTATTTACCTCCCGGGGACAATGCGTTACTGATACTTGACGGCCCATACGGAGCTCCTGTTCGCACCTTTGGATTATGCTTCTTAGATTCCATGGTGTCTCGGCCCGGCCCAAGACATAGTCCACCATCGCTGAGCTATCGCTTTCACATACGAAGCGAAGTTCTTGACTTTGAAGCACTTGCACGTGATTGGACGGCCAGTTGGAGATAAAGCGAAGACCGTGTAACAAGAGTGCTTCGGCTTCGCATGTTCCGCAGACGAAACCCTAGCTTCCGCAGCAAAACCGTCGACCACGAATCCCTCTCTATTTCTTGCGATGCCGGCTACCGAACATAGAAATTCTCCCGGTACCCATGAGGCATCCACGTTCACTTTCACCTCACTAGTTTCGGGTGGTTTCCATACCTCTGGTAAGAGTCTATTTTTGGTTCGGTTGAGGTTTCGTATTTTCGTTCCTCTGTTGAAGGCGTGATTTTGGGTGTGTGCGAGGTCGATTACATCCTCTGCGGTTGGGGTTTTGTCTCGGAAGATCCGTGCATTGCGTGCTTTCCAGATCTGCCATAGCACCCATGCGAGGACCTCTTTCTCAGGTAATTCTCTTCTTGATTCGAAGGCTGACAGAAGCCATTGGTCGATTAGCCCGGTTTGTTTCGTCAAGTTTGTTCCCTGTATTCTGTGATCTCGCCAGATCTCTTTTGTCCATCTACAGAATAGGAATATATGCTCGGTGGTTTCAATTTACGTGCGACACGGGGACGAGAGAGGGTCTAGACGGATCTTTTTTTGTAGAGATTTTCGCTAGTAGGGACGGCGTTGTGACAAATACTCCACGGGAAGGTCCGGAAGTTTCGGCGGAACGGACCGGGCTCCATATCTGTGTCCATAAAGATCGTGGGGGTTGGTAAGAGCAAGACGCTTTAGTAAATCTTGTTTGGTTTGCGTTGCTGTGTTCTCATTATAGCCACTTTTGATCGTATATACCCCTTTACTGTTACCTGTCCAAATTCTACTGTCCGGTTTTGACTCTGAACTCAAGGGGATAGCGAGAATCTCGTTCACTATTTTCTCCTCAAAATACTGATGAATAAGAGTGTGTTTCCATGTCCGAGAGTCTTCGTTTATCAAACCTTCCACCTTGACGGTTCGATTCTTTGTCTTTGGTTGCCCATTTAGGTCCTGTGTTAACCATTTATCCTCTCTGATGTTAATTAATTTGCCGTCCCCAACTAACCATTTGATATCTGGTTTGATAGAATCTCACCCCATCAACATGCTTTTCCAGCCCCAAGATGGTCGCCGGCCCTGCTGTGCATTCCAGATGTCTCCATGGGGGAAGTATATACTCTTCAGGACTTTAGTCCATAGTGCATCCTGGGATGTGTGCAGCCGCCATACTTGTTTACCCAGCAACGCATTGTTGAAGGTAATTAAGTCTTTGAAACCCATTCCTCCTTCGTCCTTTCTGTTCTTCATAGCAGCCCAATTCTTCCAATGGATTCCCTGTTTTGAATCTCCTTTTTGCCACCAGAAAGAAGCTATTCGCTTTTCAATTGCTATGCAGATGGAGACTGGCACTTTGAAGATCGACATGGCGTATGTCGGTATAGCCTGCACCACACTCTTGATCAGGACTTCCTTACCTGCTTTGGTGAGTAATTTCTCCTTCCATCCCTCCAACTTGGAATTTACTCGGGTTAATATCCAAGAGAATAATTCTTTCTTGGATTGTCCCCACTCTGTAGGGATACCTAAATATTTTCCAGTCTTGTCAACCACAGGCACTCTCAGCTCTTGAGCCAAGTTTCTTTTCAGTGGTAAGGGACAATTCTTACTAAACGAGACCCCTGACTTATTTAGGTTTACCGCTTGTCCCGTTGCATAGCAGTATTGATTGAGTGTTAATGACAGATTCTGACATTCCGTTAAGGTGCCATCCAAGAAGAAGATAACATCATCTGCGAACATAAGGTGAGAGAGCTTTGGGCAATACCTGTTAAGTTGTATGCCTTGTATGCTGCCTTCCTCAACTGCTTTTGTCATTAACCATGTTAATACATTCGTGATCAGGATAAACAAATAAGGCGACATGGGATCTCCTTGCCTTAGGCCTCTGGATGGACTGAAAAACGAGGTAGGTTCTCCATTGAGCTTTACACTTTGAAAGTCACGGTAGTGATGCATTGCATTATTAGAGTCACCCATTTGTCAGAAAAGCCCATTTTCAGCATGCAATCCCAAACAAAATCCCATTCAATTCGATCATATGCTTTTTGCATATCTAGTTTGAGTACTGCCTTATGTTTTTTCTGTCGTTTGGTGATCCGCAGCTGGTGTAGTACTTCCTGCACGATCAGGATGTTATCCTGAATCTGACGCCCCTTGATGAAGGCGCTTTGCTCAGGTGTGATTATATCTGGCAGCCACTGCTTCAATCTATTTGCAAGTAGTTTTGAGATGATTTTATAATTGAAATTGCAAAGACTGATGGGTCTATACTGACTAATTGTCTCAAGATTTTTAACTTTGGGAATCAAGACGATATGGGTTTGATTTAACTTCGGATCCAAGACTCCTGTGTTGAAGAAAGTCTGTACCATTTGGAACAGGTCAGTCTAAAGAATTTCCCAACTGTTTTGATAGAATAGGCTGTTGAAACCATCGGGTCCTGGCGCTTTCATAGCTCCCAACTGATACACTGCCAGTTTAATTTCGTCCAAGCTTGGAAAATAGAAGCAGTAGAATGTGCACAAAAAGGAACGGGCCTATTTACCTTTGTGTTCCAGTCAGAGGTAGAAAAGGACAGAATACTCAAATCTTCACCTTGGTCTTACTCCAGCAATTTGCTAGTGCTGAAACAATGTGATCCTGAAATTCCAGAACATTGTTATGATTTTTCTAGAGCGGCTTTCTGGGTTAGAATCGGAGGTATTCCCCCTGGTTGGAGAGTCGAAACTGTTTACCATGAACTGGGAAGAAAGTTAGGCCAGGTGCAGGAAATCCAGCTTGAAACCATGGGACACCTGCAGCAAAGAGGAGGTAGAGTGAGAGTGGAGGTAGACTTAACAAACCCTCTAAAAGCAGGCACCATTTTGGATATTGGCAAGAAATGGATGTGGGTAGAATTCAAATACGAGAGATTACCCCATTATTGCTACTCCTGTGGAAGGATAGGCCACTATGCGCAAGATTGTTCAGAATTTCCTTATGCAGAATCCCCATGGGCAGTTAACAAAATCGGTTCCTATGGACCATGGTTGAAAGCAGAAGTCAGTGATCACAGTCCTTATTGGGAGACTTTTTATGGAAATCTTGAAGAAGACATTATTGTGGAGGAAACCATACCGGTAGCAACGTCTCCAAGCAGAGAACAAGCTTTAATCATAAGAGAGAAAGGGCCAGAAATGTGTCGGGAAGCCTGCAGCAAAAAAAGACCCGAAAGCTCTGTCGAGCAGGAGAGAATGGAACCCCCTGACCCAAACCAGAAGGTCAATACAGACCATGGAAAACAGATTATATGCTCAGATACTCCCACACAGAATACTCTTAAAATTGGAAAGAGTAGCAAGAAGAACATGAAGGTGCAGAAAGCTAAGAAGCAGAGATGTTTACCTGAACCAACTACTATTCTCATTGACGATTCAGGCATGACAGAGACGCCAGTGAAATTTCTAAAAGAAAGAACAGACTGGGCTTTGGTGGCTAGCCCTAATAAGCCACCAAAGACGATATGAAAATCATTAGCTGGAATTGTCAGGGGCTGGGCAACCCCCTGACATTCCAAGAGCTCAGAGCTTTAATTGCTCTTGAAAGGCCCAGTATAGTCTTCCTCATGGAGACCAAAAACAAAGCAACAATGGTGGAAGGTATATGCAAGAAAATCCAGTTTCAGCATCTATTTCTAGAAAATCCAACGGGTATAGCAGGGGGATTGGCGCTAATGTGGAATGAGGAAGTAACAGTGCAAGTCCAAAGCAGCTCTAAACACTACATTGATGTAAGATGTACTGATTCTACCAGGAAATTAAGCATGCAGATTACATTTATTCATGCATCCACAAATTTCGGGGAGAGGCAACAATTATGGCAGCAATTGAAGAGGTTGAAACCACACAGCTCCAGTCCATGGATATGCATGGGGGATTTTAACGACATTCTATCCGTATGGGAAAAGGTTGGGAAAAGGGAAGCATATACCCAAAGAATAGTAGCTTTCAAATATGCTTAATGAGTTATCTCTTATGGACATGGAAAGCCATGGCTGTGCATTTACATGGGCAAATAACAGAGAAGGGGAAGATCTTGTTAAAAAACGTCTAGATAGAGTTTTGTGTACCTTGGAATGGCGCGTAATATACCACGATGCAGAAGTTCATGCACTCCCAGCAATCGGATTGGACCACAGTCCTCTGGTTCTCAGCCTTCACCCTGCACAAAAGAAGAGAAAAAAGGAATTTAGAATGGAGGCATTCTGGTTGGAGAATGATGAATATCATGAAGTAATTCGTGAAGTATGGAACATATTATCAGCCCCTACACAGCCCACTTTTTCAGCCAAACTTCAAGTGACAGCCAAAAAACTAATACAATGGAGTCAAAAACAGTTTGCACATGCACCTAGAAGGATAAAGGAGTTAACACAGGCCCTAACAGCAATCACCAATCAGCCACAACAGCATTCCAGCAGACAGGAAATGAAAAGTATTATTCATCAGATCGACACTCTAAGAAAACAGGAAGAGCAATACTGGGGAATACGATCGAGAATTAAATGGTTACAGTGAGGAGACAAAAATACAAGCTTCTTTCACGCAACAACAGTGCAAAGGAGGCGTAGAAATCACATCACAATGCTGCAAGTGGAAGATGGCAGATGGTGTCGGGATCCAAGAGAAATTAGACATCACATATCTGACTATTACTGCCAGCTATATAAAATAGTAGGGGAACGAAACTATCAGCCAGTTTTGAGCCAATGCAAATCTCCTATTGATGATCAAATAAACGCATCCCTGGTGGCCCCTGCGTACTTCAAATCTTCGGTTTGTTTTTTATCCCGGAGTCTCCTAGATGGCTGGTAAGTTGTTTATGGAGGTATCACATGCTCATGAGGAGCCACATAGATCCTTATCATTCTTATTTGAAAAATAAAATTTGAATTGTGGAGATCATTTTTACTCTATCCATCTTCATCCAATGGTAACGATTTCCTGTGTGTGATGTCCAAATTTCTTATTCGATGGAGACAATTTGAGGGTTGAGTAACCATGACATAATGAAACTTGGATGAGTAGTTGATGGGGGAATCTAAATGGCACAAGTAGCAAGCTGCATGCCATTGAAGAATATTTTGTAGCACACCGCGACGTATCAAAGGCATGGGAATCATTTTGAATTGCTCTTGCACGAAGCACATTACCCTGATAAAATTTTAGACTGAAAATGGGAAGAGTATTAAAGAATTCAACATCTAACCAAGAATAGCTTTCCACTTGACTGAAATTGAAGTCTAGTGGAAAAAGGAGAATGGCCGGAGGTATAGGCGTTACGACTTCCTAGTCAAATACAATTCACGTGAATCATTTTTGTGAGAATGTACTAATTATTTAAAAATCTAAAATCATAATAGGAAGGTGATGTTGTAGGAATTACGGAGTGAGGATTCTGCAATTTCCATTAGAAGAAAGATGATTAGTGTAGTTATTGACAGGTAAAAGTCGGTCAAGGAAGGGAGTTTGAAGTCACATTGCAAAGACTCCGAGGCAAAAGTGTCGACGTTTCCGAAGAAGCAGCAGATATCAGAGTAATTTTTTTATTTCATTTATCGACAGGAGAGAAGTTGTCGCTTTCCTTTTCCTTTTGAATATTTCGATTTGTATTGTCTTACAGGACTATACAGAAACCTTTGAGCGGCAAACGCAGTCTAGAATTCTCAATTTGTTTCAACAAAGATACGCTCATTCCCTCATAGTAAACCTTCCCTTCAGAATATTCGAATTGCTTCCCATATTTTGCTCTCTTTTTTTTCCCCATGTCCTAATATTTTCAAAGCTTAGATAGGAGTGGGATTGGTGATGCTTCAACAATTGGGAGGCTCGGATGCATTTCTCTATTATGCGAGCTCTATATTTGAATCAGCTGGTAAAAATCATACTATAAATTCGTTAGTTAATCATAAAGAATGAAACTTGGTAACCTTAACTTATTATCCTGACAGACTTTTCCAGCAGCATTGGTACCAGAAGCATGGCGATTGCCCAGGTAATAGACTATCTTGAATTGCGCTGGGGAAGATGAATTTTATTTATCACATATTCAATATTCCTTGCCTATTTTGCAGATCCCAGCAACTGCTCTCAGTGTAATCTTGACAGATAAAGCTGGAAGAAGACCGCTTTTACTGGTGATGAAACCAATACATATCAACGTAATCTCCTAAAGTAAGCCACTCATAAGCAAAACCAAGTCTGACCTTCATTTGCAGGTTTCTTCTGCTGGAATGGCCTTGAGTTGCTTTCTTCTAGGATTCTCATTCTTCATGCAGGTACTTGAACACTAACTATGCCTACTCATTCTTCTTGATCTCAAGAAGTGGCCTGTTTTTTTGTTTTAATACCATCCTATGAAACCAGGACCTGCAGTATTGGAAGGAAGTCACTCCCATTTTGGTGTATGTATGCATTATGGTAAGTTTGTGTAACTTGCTTTTCAAACTTATATGGCTAGCTCTCATGATTGAGGGCATAATGAGTTGCGGCTTAATCCATTACCAGGCAATAATACACTGGAGAGCATATACTTCGACAAAAGAACAAAGGATTTTGCATCTAATAGTTATTATTCAATTTTAGAACATATACGGCAAATGAATTTCTTTGTCCGCTCATTGCTCAATCTGTCTAGGACAAGATGGGGAAGAAAAAGAAAAAAGTTGGATCGCAATTTATTTCTAGCAGGGCAGCAACAGTCTAATAATTTTTCTTTACAGTAGTGCTGATTCCAAGTCCTCAACCGTCTTTCCAGGAGTAATTGTATTGACATTACTGACAGATGATTATTGCTGTTAGGGGTATTCTATAGCTTTCTCACTTGGCATGGCAGGGTTACCGTGGGTTATAATGTCTGAGGTAAATAGATACTTTGAGTCTAACATTGCACCCTATAATCTCCATTTCAAGATCACATATAGGACTCTCACTTATTTCGATGCTCATATTCGCAATAGGTATTCCCATTGAATGTCAAAGGGTCGGCTGGAAGCCTGGTGACATTCGCCAAGTGGTCCTGTGCTTGGATCGCTACCTACACTTTCAACTTCATGTTCGAATGGAGTGCAGCCGGTAATGAATTCTCCATTTCTCCATCTTGTTCTATAGTTTTCACCAGCTATGCTTCTCTGGAGCCTATACACATGAACTAACAAATCTCTGTCTTGACTATGCTGCTTTCAGGAACCTTTTTAATTTTCGCATGCATTTGTGGTTTAACTATCTTATTCACTGCGAAGCTAGTGCCGGAGACCAAGGGGCAAGCATTGGAAGAATTGCAAGCATCACTTGCCCATTTTCTGCAATGAATTCTACTCTGTGTTGAAATCTGAATTGGTAGGATGAAGCAACTAAGATCGGTGTCCGCAACTGTGGCTGAACAAGTGTCTGCTTCTATTTTTGGTGCCTAAAAGTCAGCAAATTTTTAGAGGCACCTGTATGCCATGTTGTTGATCGCTTGGCTTATACCAAGACATTAGGTTGACCTGGATTATCTAAGAATGTAATAATTTTTCGCAACTACTACTTCAAAATATATTCCACTCACCCAGGACAAAGGAGAGGATGTGTCAGACAGTCTGATACTTGTTACCATGTTTTCATATGATAACATCCACTTGAACTTCGAGAAAGCAAGTATCTGATTTAGATTGCTCAAGTACACTGCACAAAGCTCATTTTTGCAAAATAAGATGTCATGATCATTATTACATCAATCACATTTGTAAAAGATGCCATTTGGATACTAACTTTGCCGTCTCTTTGTTTTGCATCTGCTGCGGAGTTTTCTCGGCAGTTGTGCTACTTGCTGCATTTCTTGACAAGATTGGTACACATCAAGTAGAAGTTACTGTTAACTGGTGGCATGTTTTTACACTGCAGACTGTTTATTCTTCACCAGCCAAATCAGGCATAACTGAATAACTGACAGCAGCAGCAAGGCCTATCATGCATTCGTGCTATATATATTTATAACTGTTCATCTGTCAATATATTGCAAAATAAGCTTTGTTGGAGTGAAGTGAAATGCATGAGACTTAGCAGACTAGCTAAAAGTGACATCTCTATTGGTGACACCAAACGGATAAGTGGAAGGTGGATCACAACTGGTATTGACATTCTCCCCAATCTTTTTGTGTTACAGTATTTGCTTTTTGGTTCAATCCAACAGTTGCAGCTCCGGTAAATAGGAGGGTGACGGACTCGATTGGTTGTAAACGAGTAAGAGATCCTCTATCCTTCCCTTTCATTATCAGAATCTCAATGAAGAACCCAACAGATCTCATGCGGATTCTCCAAAGACGTATTTTTTTATGCAGGCAATGTGGCTTTCTCAAATATGTTGCGTTGTTCCTGCGTCTTCAGAATTCATCTTCATTGTCAATGACTCAATTAACAGGCTTAATAATCCAAATCGCATTTCCCACCTTTCAGGCTTATCATATGGATGAGTTCATTCAGATTTAGTGCTGTTGGATGTTTTTGTGTCAATGCAGTACTGAAATTTGCACTTACAAACAATCTGTCTAGCTGGTTAAGGGATCACCATCAGGAAAAGAAAAGATTCACTTGACTTTCTTCCTGCTAAGATGCGGGGAAAATATTCACCACCTATTCTTGTGAATGATCAAACCATGGCTTAGGCTATACTGCATTTAATCTACAGAATACTTGGTGGCTGGATTTTGGAGGAAGACTGCTGAACGGGCTTGGCATTGGGAATACATGTTACATGGTATATGCAAGAAGATTTGGACTCCAGTGGTCAGCAGCTCGGACTGTGTCTAATTTGAGCCGAAGATGAAATAGTAATCTAGAAGACTTCATTTTATTCTTTTGATGTAATAGTTTCGAGAGATCTTAGTTGCATAAAGTGGATAGATACAATTACAAAGTGGTATAATTACATGAACATGGACAGTGTCAGAGCCCTTACTGTTTGCAAATACGTATGGTCTTATGATGCTCTTCTGTGTAATTAGGTTATTTTGGGCCATTACTTTAGATATTTAAATGCAAAGCTACATCTTAAAGAGGCGAATCTTCTAAGAAACAAGTAAAAACGGGTCAGGCTTCCCAGTTCCAACACACATGCGCGCATGCCCGAAAGATGTTGCTTGACTACTGCTTGATGGTGTAATGCAGCATTACTAACAGGCTCTCCAATATTAATCTGATCCAATCTTCTAAACTTGAGCTTGTGGCTCTCTCCCCCGACTCCCCCCCCCCCCTCTCTCTCTCTCTCTCTCTCTGTAGTGTGCAGTCATTCTATTACTGTCTCAGATGCTGCTGCCCTCTGTGTCAGACAAGGCATGCGCTTGATTGGAATGCTTTTCCCTGGGGTGTGTCATGTCTGAACTTGAATCCATCTTCTGTCAACAGGTTCAAATCAATGGGACCAGACAAATTTTTTTTTGTTCTTCACTTGTTTTATAGCCTCCGCAGTGCAAGGACAATTAAGGAATGACTTTTAAATGAAATTCATCTGTGTAAAATTTATAGGAGTCAACAGTTCATTAAATGGTTTACATTTTTTTGCTATCCTATATTCTCATATTTCTGTACCTGTCCTACTATATGGTTAATAAAAGACAAAATTATAGGTAACACTCTTTTTCTAATGCCAAATATTCATTCTCAAGAGTTATGTCACGATACTATAACAAGAAAACATTACAATGAGTAAGAATATGCTTATCGTTAGACTTTTACTTATCGGTAAGAGCATTATTTGCAACAGGAGAGAATGAAAGTTACATATTTGTCACAAAATAACAATTCACTTCCTGTTATTGTAGAATGCCATTTGACTTTACTTTGTAAAGAGCAAAAGGACAGAGTTAAAGAAATCAGTTGGCTTAGGATAGTGCTATCAGTGTGTGTGTGTGTGTGTGTGTGTGAATACTTTAAGAATCATACTATTGACTTCTAGGACAGTAGGATAAAACTGTTGTATAAACATAGAGTTATATAGTTCAAGTGTCATTTTTAATTTCTTTAGACAAATTTGTCAAACTGATATATATTGGACGTGTTGTTACTATAAATACACAAAGTCTCTGCCCCCCCACCCCACCACATCCACAGATGCGCAGCAACACAGCTTCCCCAGATGCAGCAGCGGCAGAGACCTCAACAGTTGCAGCCCCAGCACCAACAGATGCAGATGATGCCCCAACGACAGCAGCAGATGCAGCAGCTCCAGCTGCAGATGCCACAACTGCAGCAGCAGCAGGAGTCACTGCAGCAACATCTCCAACAGCTGCAGCCGCAACACCCACAGCAGCAGCAACAACATGCACCGCGGCAGTTGATGGGGTCTGGAACGGGACAAGGCTATGTCCAAGGTCCAGGGCGTTCACAGTTGATGCCACAGGGACCCGTTTCATCACAAGGGCTGCCCAACACTCCTGGCGGGGGATTCATGAGCTAATCTGAGATTCTGAAGTTCCCCACTTAAACCACATTGTGCTCTTCAGTCCATCCCCCGCTTGAGACGAGTCCTACATTTTTCATTTTCGCTGGATATTAGAATCAGGGACTCACCGTGGAATTTCTATACAGGCCACCTGTTAGGATAGATTCCACCTTGTATGGTGATAGCATTATGCAGTATCCTGTACAGATCTTAGTTGCAAAAATGATCATTCTCAATGTTCTGCCGTTCCTTCGTTTATGTTTCCAAATGAACTTATATGGGTTCTCTGTTCATGCTCGTCTGTTTTGACTACCTTTGGTGGGCTTGAGATCCCTTTTGCATGCGCAAGAGTTTCTATTTAACTGCGACTTTCCAAGGTCCAAAATAGTGCTCTCAATTCAATTACTCCTATGTGAAGATATGTGGCAAATAGTGCTCTCAATTTGACTACCCCTATGAGTTGAGAATGAGTTGGGAAAATATGGCCTAAGAGGCAAAGGTTTCGCATGACTTTACTGCTTTAATAATGCATTTTGCCTAGTACATTGGAAGCATATCCGGACCGGCACTGGTTTGGTCCACTGTACTTCTATCCGACCGTTTTACCACCGCCTCATCCTATCCCTGCCGGTTTTCCCTTGCCGGAACCTGCTTACCTCGAAGCCCAAGCTAGTTCCTAGTTTAGTTATTCTATGGCTTATGTTGCCTTTTGATATGGTTCAGATTTCCTTGTAGAAATTTCTTGGAAACAATGATTTGCGTTCTGTTGTTATGTCGTTTTGAATTTCCAAGTGGAATGAAAATTATATTTATTTTTCTTACATGCCTATCCCAAGTAAGATGATCAAATTATGCGTCAGATCATCCTTGAACGAATATAGACGGCTTCATTTGGAAATTGCTCGGATAAATTTATCTCACTGCCCATTTTCAAGATTTACCAGCATTAACACGCTAATTTCAATCCCCTTTAGCTACAGTTGGTTCCGGGTTTCCATTCTAGATAGGTATGGACATGATAGAATATGAAATTCAGGTATTTTGTTATATCCTATTCACCGTTTGGTGATTATATTAATAAAGTCAAAAATATTTACATCATATCATTTTACAACAAGTTAAATTATATTAAAAAAAGCGGATTAAATCTCTATGTATTCTTATTCTATTTCTAACTTATCTTCTTCACTATTTCTCTTTACGCTTCATAATATTTCCATATCTGTTTTTGAGATGTATTGAATGAGATGGTATCACAAAACTGACAAAAATCATGCTTGAAAATGGTCAATATGATTTTCGAATAGTGCTACAAATAATTGACTTTCCAAAATTGTAAAACTCTTATTTTATAATTATTTAAAATTCTTTCTTGAATAAAATTGGTCATTTTAAATATAGCGTCATTTAATGAGTTAGGTAAAGAAGGGGTTTACTCAATATAAATTAAAATTTTATGGATTTTATTGTCAAAACCTTCGAATCATACTCACTTTTCAGGATTGGGGTAATAACTAATAAAATTTTCAATTCAATTTTCATATATACATGCAAACGAATTTTTATTTTTGTTTTGGGCACTTAAAGATCTCATCACATAACATTCAATACTTAAACGTTCAACACTTATTTTTCAGTATGATTGGATGAACCCTAACGCGATGATAAATAGAATAAAGATTTCATTTTGGTCTCATTCCTTCTCACCAACATATTGTTAATTTGTTGAATGTGCAATTGACTCTTTTTTTAGAAGAAAGTTATATATATAATGGGGAAAACTTGACACAATAGTAATGACCCTTTTAAATAAAGTCTAAACTCATAGAATTAATACATTATTCTTATGTTGTCGAAAGAGGCTCGGATATAGGCACGCCGTCCTCACGACGCTATATATAGGCACAATTCTACGGCTTTTTCCGTTCAGGAGGAACCTAAGTTTCTTTTTTCCCTAAAAACCAGCGATGCCTATGCCTAATCTGTATTTTTAAAATTTTAAATCTTATGTAATTGCTAAAATGATTCTGCCACGTGAATCGTTGTATTTCAAAGTTGGACAATTATTAGATCAATCAGAAGTGAAAATGGACGATTGTTAACTTTAAAAAAGTTGCTCATACTTTTCTAATTAACGAGAGTTGGTAAATTTTTCTCTCTTATTTAAGGACAAGAGCATTAATTAATAAGTTAATTTCTTAGATTCTATGCTACACAACCACCCCAACAAATAATCAAAATCTTTTCAACCACCCTCAAGCTCTTAAGGGTGGTTGTATTACTTGTCAATGGGATACATTCATTGATTACTATCTTATTTGACAATAATCAAGATAATTGATAAGTAGTCTATGAATTTCTTATCTATTAAATTTGATTTTAAAACAAGTGTCAAGATTCAATGGATCTCTTATCTTTACTTCTGCAACAAGTTAAATTATATTAAAAAACAGATCAAAATACATGTATATTATTTTAGGGTTAATATCACAAAAATCCACATCAATACATATGTACAATTACTCCAAACTAATCTTTATATCATAAAAATTCTTAGATTGGTACACCGTGTACCAATCACATTTACCCCAAATTGATCTGTATACCACATTAACCTCAACTATGATACATGAAGAAAAATTTGGGATAAATATGGTACAATTATACCAATTTGGGATTTCTTGTAACATAAAAATTAGTTTAGAGTAAATGCAACACAATTCTAACAGTGAGAGTTTTGTGATAAAAATAAGCTTGAAGCAAATGTGGTACGGGCGCTTTGAGAATTTTCGACGATATTAACCACTGTCTTTACACTTCATAAATGTCTGTGTCTATTTTTGATGTATTTCTATGAGACTGTATAACAAAACTAGCACAAATGGTGATCTAAAATGGTCAATATAATTTGCCACTAATTATGTAAAGACTCCTTTTCAAAATATAAGATTCTCTCATTTTATGAATATTTGAATTTCTTTCCTAAACAATTTTTAAAAAAAAAAAAGTTTAACCACAATTACTGAGAAAGGAAAGAAGAACTTACCAAAAAAAAAAAAAACTTACCGAAGTGGTTATTTGATAATATATTCGATGAAAATTAAAATTCCACCAACTATATTGTCCAAACTTCTAATAATACTCACTAATCAAGCTTCGGTAGTAGCTAGTAAAGTTGATCATTTAATTTTCTTTTAAGATGGGGTAAAATTCTACCGACTAAAGTTTATTATTCATATTTAATTTTACTTTAAGATTGAGTAAATTTATGGAATATTTCAAAGAGTTGTACTCCAACAAGACTGATCTAAACATTGTGCAGTCCATAAGTGGTGATTGAAATGCCTTACTACAAAACCTAGGGGTGAGCTAAGGAATCGCCCAACTAGGAACCACCAAAATCTAGATCATTCTTGTGAGGATTAATCCGGTTCTCGATTCCAAGTGCGAACCCACCCCCTAGATCACCCAGACTAGATCAATATTACCTATCGCTTTTTCACAGTATATTGACCATGTGGCTCAATCACTCTCATCCATAGTATATTGACCATATTACTCATTGATTTTTCTTCCTTTCAATGTTATATCCCACGGAGTCAAATGTGGGCCCACTCGAGGCTTTTGTTTTTTTATTTGTTTCTTCGTTTTCTTCCGCTTTCCCTCTTCTTGTTCTCGTTTGTGTTGAAGCATATCAGCAGCACTTCTTCATCTTCCTCTTTCGAGACCTCCATGTACACCAACACTTGGCGGTCTCCAAAACATCATGAGCTTCCTTCCTCTCTACCAAGTTGTTGCTCCTCACAAATCCTTAGCACGTCTGGTATAACCACCCCTATGCCAGCGCGAGCTTTCTTGAAGTGGACAATTTGATCTTTTCCCTCAACTTTTCATCCAGCAAGGTCCATAACATCTGGACGGTCCTTGAACTCTACATTGAGAGACACCCTCACGTTTTTGGAGATCATCCATGACTGATTCCTAGATCCATCAGGGTATCGAATTGGATTGGTCGGTCCAGTTTTCGAATGAGTCCAAGACCAAGAAGGCCACTTCATGGTTCTACAAGTTGGGAACTAGGCCTTCTGATTTAGTTTTCGGTTGCAAGTTGGGAATTAGCTCATCTTGGAATTGATCACCCCTGCTTATGCAATCCGTAATTGGTGCTTGAAATGCATAGTACAATCAAGAGAGCTTCAACACCAGCAAAACAATCACCACAACCAGAAAGAACTACAAATAAGAGAGATTTTCTATTTAAGAGAGACAAAAATTACAAGAGAGAAAATTCATATTAAACTTACCATTCTTCAAATTAGAAAATGATGTCATTTATAAGCAAATCTTACCTGAAAAGAGAAATGGTGCCATAGAATAAGGGAAATGACATGAAATTGACCCAAATCAGGTCCCTAAATGCCCAAACCCCGGCGATTCGAGCCCAGAGATGGCCTAAACAAAAGGCAAAAAGCACAGGCCCGTTGATTGCCTCGCGAGTCATGCATGGGCCACGCGAAGCCTCACTATGCTCGCAAGGCCCAGTGCATGACTGGGCTAATCGTGGATCATGCACGGGCCCTAGACGATCCATACTAGGCCGGTGCCCTAACAAGCCAACCCTACGCAAGAAATACCATGTCATGGTGAGCTAACGCCATTATCTTTGTTCGAAAGTTTTAGAAAATAAATAAATTTTGACTAATGGTAACTTTTAAGCATGACATTGGATCAACCTGATTGTTACACCCACAGGCCACGTGGCATGATGAGCCTATTTGACATTTTTATGAATTTCCAATGTAGTCATTTTAGTTAAATTTAATTGAAAATCGTTGATATAAGACATGACACAACCAACATTAAAGTAAATAATTTTTATAACTTTTTAAAAAAATTTATATTTTTTTTCCTTTTCATGTCCTTTTTTTTTTTTTTTTTTGCCCTATTTCCCTTTGCTGGTCACTGGGACCTTGTCAATTATAGGCTCAAGTTTGAAAAGTAGACATCGGCTTGACAATTTTAAAGCCATGAAAGACCATTATTTTTCAAAATTAAGAGACATGGAGAACCTCATTTGATTATGAGATCTGACTTCACGCATCATGACCTTATTGTAGTTTTAGAAAAGTTTGACTGATGTGATTATTTCCTCATATATAATATCTGATCGGCTCGATTTTTCTTGCATTTGAATGCTCACGATAGCTAGTTTTCGAGACATGTGTTCACAATTAGAAAATCCCAATTTTTTTTATACTTCAGAAAACATGTGACCTTATTGAAGATAAAAAAAAGTTGAGCATTGGACAGGTAGTGATATGAGCCAAAAAAAAAAAAAAAATCAGCGGGTCGCATCTTAAAAAAGAGAAGGATAATCTCTGATGAACTCCAAAATTGGTTGTGCCATTCACCCGCCATTCAAAGTAAGGAAGTGAAAGGTTTCCCGCGCATTTTCTCAATTATATCACGATCGATGAGCGGCGCCAGTGGCGAAGTCAACAAGTCTCGCTGATTCGAGCTTGAGCCTCGAATCTCTGCTCTGCCTTGGGTCAGGTTCGTTCGTTTGAGGTAGATACATCCATCTCTCGAGGAGAGCAAACCTACCCATCCTTATTCCGAAGTTGCAATAATCATGGCCAGTAAAATATCCCACGCCTGCGACTCTGCGGTACCTTCGGCCCCACGTGAAAGTCCATTTCTTCGAACTACGTATCTACCCGTCTCTCTCTCTCTCTCTCTCTCTCTCTCTCTCTCTCTGCGCCCCATCAACCCTCGGTCCTTTATAGGCATTGGCTGCTGATTCTTGCCTCCACCATTTGCAGCAAATCCTGTTCTTCACGAGGGCGTTACGATGGAGAGAGAGAGCCCAGAAGAAGATGGGTTGCTAACAAGCTCTCCGCTTCTGGGCAACTCCGGCAACCCCAAGCCTTCGAATGATCCCCCGGTCACCCCTCTCGTCGTTTTCGGCACTCTCGTCGCCGTTTGCGGGTCTTTCGCCACTGGGTGTGCTGTGAGTATCATTCCATCAACATTTTCGTCGATTGCTTGCACGTAGTTTGATCACTAAGAACCCAGCTCTGTTTTCTGTGAAGCATTCTTGCTTTCCTTCGTTTTCTTCTTTCTTTCTTTCTTGCATTTCTGTCGCAGGTTCTTTCGAATTCAAGTGAATGTCTCGTCAGAGAAAGGAAGAGCGAGAAACGAATTTCTCGGTCAATGTTTGCCCTTTTACAACTTTCTTTTCTTTTCAAAATGGTGGTTCTGGCATTCCTATGATGTTGCAACCATATCTGTGTCTTCTCGTTAAATGTCTGCTTGCTTTCTTCCTTTTGTTTTTTTCGTTCTTTTTGCGGGGGGTGGTGGGTGAGGAGTGAAAGTGAACACTGTCGCTGCAGAGGCACGTGTCGTGGATCACATGGTTTAATGGACCCTAGATATTATGTTCACCTGGATTTTTTTTTTTTTTTTTTTTTTTTTTTTTTTTTGTTGGGGGGGGTCAGAAAACGACTTGGAATTTGAGAATGTCATAATTTGGACAACATTCAAAGACTCGAGCTGCTTCTCTAGTATGAATTCAGTTTTTTTTTTTTATTTTTAAATGGATACTCAATACGGCAAAAAGACATGAAATTATCACATTCCACTGCTCGGATTGCATTTTTGAGAAAAGATCCTTCTAAAAACCAGTTTTCAGGTTATTTAATATCTTATTTTGGGATAAATACAACTTGCCATAATTTTTTATATTTTTCGGTGCACTTAAGTTTCACAAATTTGAAAATTGATCATTTAAGTGTCATGGGTGATCTACTTTGCTAGTACCGTAGACACCAATGTAAACAATTTTTGTAGTTTTTTTGCTCATTTAAATATCACAAATTTGAAAAATCGATTATTTAAGTAGCATTGACAATTGAACTCCTTGAAAAAGATTTGGTGAGCGCCTTCGCACCCTCACCCATGGTTGGCGAAGCTACCATGGCTTTGGGTGAGGTCATCACGTCCTTGCTGTGAAGGCCCTCGCCTACACGATGATGGCCTTGCCTATGGCCATGGCTTTGGGTGAGGTCATCACGTCCTCTCTGTGAAGGCCCTCGCCTACACGGCAATGGCCTTGCCTATGGCCTTTACAGCCCCGCCAGCTAAGGGTGAGGTCTTTGTGGCTGGCGCATAAAAAAAAGAAGAAAAATAATAGAAAATTCAAAAATAATAAAAATTAATTTATTTTTGAATGCAAAAAAAAAACTTACGTAGGATGATTTACCAAAAATAACACTTAAATAATCGATTTTACTTTGGTGTGGCTTTTTAAGTGAGCCAAAATAAAATAAAAATTAATTATGACACTCAGATGACTATTGGATGAAAATTGTACTTGTCCCCTTATTTTGTCTTGTCTTACTCTGTTGGGGCTGTAGTTTTTCATGAGGTTGCTCTCCACCAAGTAGAAGTCACCATAAACGGTGGCATATTTTTCTAATGCAGTCTGGTTATTCATCACCTGCTGAGTCTGGAATAATGGAGGATCTCGGGCTCTCTACCACAGAGGTGAGTCCCATCATGCATACGTGCTACACGTCCTCCGTGCATTGCTAGAATGTATCAGTCATTTCTTTTGTTCAGTAATCGCAAATTTCATCCGAACTTTTACCTAAAAGCATGGTTGATACCCAAAAGCTAACTGTGACTTCTTTATTCGTAATACCATTGAAAGCAGGGAATTCGCGCGTCATGATTTCGGGTTCTCCAATATTGAAATTCCCCATTTTTCATGTTACAGTATTCGCTTTTTGGTTCTATATTATCGGTAGGAGCGTTAATAGGAGCTCTGGTTAATGGGTGGATGACAGATAAGGTGGGTCGCAGATGTGTAAGTCATTCTCTAGCCTTTCCCGCTATTCTTGAATTTGAAAGTCATACATCTTCAGTGAAGAACCGGAAAGATCTTACAGAATTCTTGACTGATGTGTTTGTGACGCAGACAATGGGGATTTCACAGACAATTTCAGCTGCAGGATGGCTTTCTATAGCATTTGCCAAGGTTTGCGCTCTGTCTATTTGCCGCTTCAAAATTCTGCTTCTTAGATTGTCAAAGCCTTGATTCAAAAAGCTTCAGTTCCATTTCCTGCTCTCACGTTTACTAGATAATGTATAAGCGCACCGAGGAATATCTTGACGGGCAAGGAGTTTGAATAGTGAACTCCTGGGAGTATTTCTGCGACTTTCACTTCATTTCAAATACTGATGTGTCACATGCTCCCCGGGACAAATTGAGTTTCAAACTATTCCTCCATCTGGTCAAGGAGTCGCCCTTGAAAAGGAAAAAAAACTAAATTTCTTGCTAAAATTTGAAGATTATTCGATCATAATTTATTTTTCTGAGTTCTGTATTCTCTGAAAAGGCCGTGCAGTAGTTAATGTTGTATTGCATGTTACCTTGCAGAATGCATGGTGGCTCAATATCGGAAGACTGTTGAATGGAGTTGGCTATGGGATTGCATGTTACGTGGTAAATGCAGAAAAATACAGATCCCTTGTCCTGATTAATTTGTAGGAGATGTCGGTGATCATTTTGCAGCCAAACAGGTACCTGTGTACATTGCCGAAATAACACCCAAAAGTATCCGGGGAGCATTCACAGCATTAAATCAGGTGAAATATTTTGGGCCATTGTAGAATGTTAATCGTGTCAACTTGATGCATTGCCCGTTGACCTTTGCTTGGACTTGTTGCAGTTTTTGTTAAGCTGTGGCATTTCGTTGATTTTCTTTGTGGGAACTATTGTTTCCTGGCGTATCTTGGCTTTGATAGGTACTGTCTTCGTTCTCTTCTGCTTTATTTGTTAGATTTATCTTGAGAAACATCAAAAGATCACTGTCCATGATTTCATTTTCAGCTTGCAGCCCCTGCGTACTTCAAATTTTCGGTTTGTTTTTTACCCCGGAATCTCCTAGATGGCTGGTAGGTTGTTTATGGAGTGTATCACGTACTCATGAGGAGCCACATAGATCATTATCGTTCTTATTTGAAACTTTAATTTGAATTGTGGACATCACCTTTCACTCTATCCATCTTCATCCGATGCTAACGATTTCATGTGTGTGATGTCCAAATTCGTTATTCGATGGAGACAATTTGAGGGTTGAATAACCATGACATAATGAAACTTGGATGAGTAGTTGATGGGGCATTTTAAATCGCACAAGTAGCACGCTACATCCCATTGAAGAGTATTTTGTAGCACACCGCAACATATCAAAGGCATGGGAATCTTTGAATTGCTCTTACGCGAAGCACATTACTCTGATAAAATTTTAGACTGAAAATGGGAATAATATTAATGAATTCAGCATCTAACCAAGAATAGCTTTCCTCATGACTGAAATTGCAGTTTAGTGGAAAAATGAGAATGGCCAAAGGTATAGGCGTTATAATTTCCCTCTCAAATACGATTCGCGTGAATCATTTTTGTGAGAATACACTAATTATTTAAAAATCTAAAATCATAACATGAAGGTGATGTTGTAGGAATTTTGGAGTGAGGACTATGCATTTTCCATTACAAGGAAGATGATTAGTGTAGTTATTGACAGGTAAAAGTCGGTCAAGAAAAGGAGTTTGAAGTCACATTGCAAAGACTCCGAGGCAAAAATGTTGACATTTCTCGGGAAGTGGCAGATATCAAAGTAATTTTTCCATTTCATATGTCAACAGGAGAAAGTTGTCCCTCTTCCTTTTCTGTTTGAATATTTTGATTCGTATTGTCTTACAGGACTATACAGAAACCTTTGAGCGGCAATCGCAGTCTAGAATTCTCGATTTGTTTCAACAAAGATACGCTCATTCCCTCATTGTAACATTTCCTCCAAAATATTCGAATTGCTTCCCATATTTTGCTCAGTTTTTTTTTCCATGTCCTAATATTTTCAAAGCTTAGATAGGAGTGGGATTGGTGATACTTCAACAATTTGGAGGCCTGGATGTAATTCTCTGTTATGCGAGCTCTATATTTGAATCAGCTGGTAAAAATCATGCTATAAATTCGTTAGTTAATCATAAAGAATGAAGACTTGGTAACTTTAACTTATAATGCTGACAGACTTTTCCAGCAGCATTGGTACCAGAAGCATGGCGATTGTCCAGGTAATAGACTATCTTGAATTGCGCTGAGGAAGATGAATTTTATTTATCACATATTCAAGATTCCTCGCCTATTTTGCAGATCCCGGCAAATGCTCTTAGTGTAATCTTGACAGATAAAGCCGGAAGAAGACCGCTTTTACTGGTGACAAAACCAATACATATCGATGTAATCTCCTAAAGTAAGCCACTCATAAATATAACCAAATCTGATCTTCATTTGCAGGTTTCTTCTGCTGGAATGGGCTTGAGTTGCTTTCTTCTAGGATTCTCATTCTTCATGCAGGTACGTGAACGCGAACTATGCCAGCTCATTCTTCTTGACCTCATGAAGTGGCCTGGTTTTTTGTTTTAACACCATCCTATGAAACCAGGACCTGAAGTATTGGAAGGAAGTCACTCCCATTTTGGTGTATGCAGGCCTTATGGTAAGTTTGTCTGACTTGCTTTTCAAACTTATATGGCTAGCTCTCATGATTGAGGGCATAATGAGTTGCGGCTTAATCCATTACCAGGCAATAATACACTGGAGATCATATACTTCGACAAAAGAACAAAGGATTTTGCATCTAATAGTTATTATTCAATTTTAGAACATATATGGCAAATGAATTTTTTTGTCCGCTCATTGCTCAATCTGTCTAGGACAAGATGGGGAAGAAAAAGAAAAAAAGTTGGACCACATTTTATTTCTAGCAGGGAAGCAACAGTCTAATAATTTTTCTATAAAGTAGTACTGATTCCAAGTCCTCGACCGTCTTTCCAGGAGTAGTTGTACTGACGTTACTGACAGATGATTTATGCTGTTAGGGGTATTCTATAGCTTGCTCACTTGGCATGGCAGGGTTACCGTGGGTTATAATGTCTGAGGTAAATAGATAATTTGAGTCTAAAATTGCACTCTATTATCTCCATTTCGAGATCACATATAGGACTCCCACTTATTCCAATGCTCATATTCGCAATAGGTATTCCCATTGAATGTCAAAGGGCCGGCTGGAAGCCTGGTGACCTTCGCCAGGTGGTCCTGTGCTTGGATCGTTACCTACACTTTCAACTTCATGTTTGAATGGAGCGCAGCCGGTAATTAATTCTCCATTCTCTCCTTCCTGTTCTATACTTTTCACCAGCTATGCTTCTCTGGAGCCTATAAACACATGAACTAACAAATCTCTGTCTTGACTATGCTACATTCAGGAACCTTTTTAATTTTCGCGTGCATTTGTGGTTTAGCTATCTTATTCACTGCGAAGCTAGTGCCGGAGACCAAGGGGCGAGCATTGGAAGAATTGCAAGCATCACTTGCCCATTTTCTGCAATGATTTCTGCTTTGTGTTGAATTCTGAACTGGTAGGATGAAGCAACCAAGATTGGTGTCTGCAACTCGGCTGACTGAGTGTCCACTTGTATTTTTGGTGCCTAAAAGTTAGTAAAATTATTTTCGAGAGGCACCTGTATGTCATGTTCTTGATCGCTTGGCTCATACCAAGACAATAGGTTGACCTGGATTATTTAAGAAGATAATAATTTTTCGCAACAACTACTTTGTATCATATTCCACTCACCCTAGACAAATGAGAGGATGTCTCGGACAATCTGATAGTTGTTACCACGTTTTCATATGATAAGATCCACTCGAATCACAGGAAAGCAAGTATCTGACTTAGAGAGAAAAGTGCCAAAAAAGTCTTAATAGTATCAATTCAGTCATATACTTTTCAATTATACCAATTTAATCCTAAATCTTTTCATATTGATACTAATTTAGTCCATTCAACTAATTTTAACCGAAAATTGCTGACGTGGTTGACAACGGTCTTATGTGGTGCCATTTGGACAAATTTTATAATTTTTTATATTATTTTCAGATTTTTAAATTATTTTTTTCCTTTTTTTCTCTCTTTTTTCCCCCTTTCTCCTCACCCCTTGGTCAGTGAGGTCGCCGGCTGACCATCACCGGCCACAGGCTGGTCGGGGTAAGAACCCCCACGCCCTCGCCGGTCACTAGCAAGGGCTGCCGCGCCTCATCGGCCACGGGCGAGGCGTCGGGCCCTGCCTAGATCTAGGCGAGGGCCTAAACCCTCGCCCGTTGGCCGACAAGAGCGCGGCGGCCCTCGCTCATGGCGAGATGAGGGTGTAGCGGCCCTCGCCCAAATCCAAGCGAGGCATGACGCCCCCGCTTGTCATGAGAGAGGGCATTGGGCCCTTGCCTAGATCCAGGCGAGAGGCCATGACGGCCTCACCTAAGGCGTTGTGGCTCTCGCCCGCCACAAGCGTGGGCCTTTGTGCCCTCACTTGTGGCTGACGAGGGCACGGAGGCCCTCGTCGGCCAACGGGCAAGGGTTTTAGTCCTCTCTTGGATCTGGGCAGGGGTTGACGCCCTCACCTGTGGCTAGCAAGGGACCCTCGCCAGTGGCCGGCGAGGGCGCAGGGCCCTCACCCCGACCAGCTTGTGGTCGATGATGGTCGACTGGCAACCTCCCCAGCCAAGGGGTAAAGAGAAAGGAAAAAGGAAAAAAAAAAAAAAGACAAATAATTTAAAAAATATGAAAAAAATATAAAAATAAATTTTGTCTATGTGGCACCACATAAGATCACTGGCGGCCACGTAGCAATTTCTGACTTAAATTAGCCGGATGAACTGAATTGGTACCAATATGGAAATGTTTAGGACTAAACTGGTCAAATTAAAAAGTTTAGAACTAAATTGGTACCGTTACAAAAAATTTAGGACTATTTTGGTATTTTTCCCCTAATTTAGATCACTCAAGTACATTGCATGAAACTCATTTATAATAAAAATACGTCAAATGATAATTATTACTTCAATCAAATTTGTGAAAGATGCCCTTTAAATACTAACTTTGCCTTGCCTCTTTGTTTTGCATCTATTGCGGAGTTTTCTCAGCAGTTGTGCTACTTGCTGCATTTCTTGACAAGATTGGTACACGTCAAGTAGAAGGTACCATTAACTAGTGGCACGTTTTTACACTATAGACTGGACATTCTTAACCAGCCAAATTAGGCATAATGGGCAACAGCCGCAAGGCCCATCATGCATTTGCGCTATATTTCTATAACTGTTCATCTATCAATATGGATAATACTAGTAAGAACATCAAGAGAGAGGTAAATAAGTGTCTAAAAGAAATCTTGACAAATAAATACGAAATAAAATTAGTTGCAAGTAAAGTATGGATGAAGATTATAATTAGTTTCACTAAACACCAGACTTTTGCAATGATTTGTAAGTGTGCAACAAACTTAAATAAGAAGAGTTAAGAGAAGAGAAAATTGCATTCGAAATTTATAATAGTTTGATTTAAATTAAGTCTACGTCCACTTTCCCATGCTGACAACTTACTAGCTATATTTCATTATATGATCAATAAGAGATTACAACTTTAAGTGCAAACACCTAGTGGTAGATCATACTACCTTACTAAGTCATTCTTTTGGTATTTCTATCATGATGACAAATGTTTAAGCTCATAAAAAACAAATGTATAATCGAAGTTCGCTCAGACTTTGGAATTCTAGAATCTACGCTTCGTCTCTTATTTGCTCCTCGGTCCTTAGTCTCCTTAAATATTCATCTACTTCCAAACTAGCCATTGGACAATATTTAGAGGATCATTTTCCAATTTACTTGGTGGATAGATCTGTATCAAGAAAATTAAGTAGCCCTTGAGTGACTGAAACAAAATCCCAAGTTGATTATGATCACCCATACAAATAGAATCTTGGTTTCCATAAATAGAACTTCTTCATTTAGAAAGTTATTGTCTTCAGGATCTAATTGTCAATCAATTAGATTTAGTCAATCAAATCTATCTTAATGTAGAATCCAAACAAGATCACTAGCTGTTATACGTTTTGGGCTTGTGTCATGTTCTATCAACTTGTCTCATTTTGAATTTGCTTTGTTATAAATTTGTCACGTTTTGGATTTCGCTCTATCGTTTTGAACCTATCATGTTTTGGACCTGTTCTGTTTGTATGTAAAGTCTCTTGTTCTATATGTATATAAAGTTTAAGTGTCTTATGTCTAAAGTAGGCTTTACAATCTGGTCGTAAGTTTGAACATATTCATCCTTATAGTTTGCTTCTGAATATATTTAGTCTTAAGGTCTAAACACAATTTAAATAAGTTCAACTTCAATGTAGAGTCTATCTTTTGGTTCTTCTAAATATAATCCTTGATAATATGATTTACACATTCTATCACATGCATAGTATTTTATTTAATCATTAAACATGTTAGTAGCCTTTGATATATTTTGTCATCTTCAAAACAACATAATGGATTACCCTAACAATCTCCCCCTTTTTGAATATGACAAAACAATATATGAATACGTAGATATGTAAAAACGCTTTTAAAGACATTAATAAATCAAGACAGATTTTAAAGAATGTAATTCAAATCAAACGATAGTAGAAGATAGCAAATTAGATTGAGCATAATTACATGTAGAAAGAGAATCGCAACTAAATAAATAATACCAACACATATGTATATTTATATTCTTTCCCTATTTTTGTCATAATCAAAAAGCAATAACAATGGAAAGAGTATCACATAGAGAATATAAAGTGATAACAAATATATTTTGCATGAAACACAATTTCCAAAAATATCAACTTCTAAAAAGTAAGTTGAATATCAAAGATACGAAATGAGTTCATGTTCATTATATATATATCAAATATTTAATGAGAATTATGGATGCATTATAAAATTCACTAACCCTTTTCTTATAATAAAACAATAATGTAAACAGCAAATTTGTTAATGACAAAAATAAGGGAAATAAAAGATGCACTAACTAGATTTTGTAGAACTTGACAAGTTTCAACATATTTACATTTTCCTTTCTTCCATAATAATCAAGATCATAATCAATTCAAATTTTTTTTTTCCAATACTTGATCAATGCTCACCCTCAATTTGGTGCCTTTTTGAGGTAATCACATTATTCCCCTTTCTTTTGGATTCATTTTCTCAATCTGTCATTATGACAATATTTGCGAATAGAACTTATTGTGGCTTGAGCATATTTAACCAGAATGTTATTCCTTTATTTCCTCTTTCGTACGACTCATTAGAGGCTTGCCCAATAATTTGCAAAAATTTGTGCAAGAAGGGAAATTTTCAAACCTCCAAAATATAGTACAAAATCTTCACATTTTTTGAATTAAGCTTTCCAAATTTTTACTTTTGCCAACTGCAAATTCTTGTATAAGATAACAATCTTCGCAAAAATATCACAAACTACCTTCCTCTGATTGGCAAATCAAACTTGCTAGATATAATATATCTTCTAAGAATATAGCAAGAGTATCCATGGATATGCAATAATATCTTTCATGATCAAAGGGTTTTCTTTAAGCATAAAACTCAAAAGCATAATATTGATGCATTTTGCAAAAGGAAAGTAAACAGTTTTGTCACATGTCAAATCAAGTAATAAAAAAAATGCAATGCCTTATGTTTATGACAAGAGATATTTGCAATATAAATCTTATATAATTCATAAGCAATCAACTAGAATTGTCATAAATTCAAGTAGAAATTTGAAAGACAAGATGATAGATTCGAAATTTTATATTCTCTTACCCAAGGTATATGTTTGAAATATATCATTGATTTTAAAGATAATCATTGCAAACTTCGCTTGATATACTTTTTCTTGATTGCACCATGATTTGCGTAGATTTGTAAATATTCTTCATTTGTAAAATTTCCTGCAATGAACTCGTTTCGTTTTTGGTATTCATGAATTTGGATCATTCCTTTACGTTAGAACAAAATATGCAATTTTCATAAATAATCAAATATTCTTTCTAAACTCATCATAATAGAGTATTTAAGGGAGACTATCTTGCATAATGAATTAATATCTCATAAAACAGATTTCCACTTTGCAAAATATGACAAAATTAAAAAGCATAAAATCAGGCCAAATAATATGAATTATCTCTAAGCAAGATATCAAATCAATTACACGTATTAAATTAAATCCCAACTCATTAGAAAATTGTGCACAATAAATTCTCACTTAGGTAAACCATGGTAAAATCAAAGAGAATAAAATCCTTGAATATTTATCCAAACAATAAAATTCATTCAATCAAATTTCATCTTATAAATTACCAAAACTATATCACACAATTTTTCTTCAATATGAATATGCTCATTATAAAATTTGAATGAATCAAGGCATAAAGAGGATATTATCGAATATCAAGTATATTGAGAATTTATAAAAATTTAAATTATGTACCCAACCCAAAATCAAGAATATACCTTCCTTACTAAATTCTCTTTCTTATTTTCTTTATTCCTTGAAAGAAAAACAGCTCATTTTTTCTTTGGTATCCAGATTTTCTTGGGTCCACAAGAGTTAATAGAGTATGTTGTCTTTATCCAGTCTCTCTTAAATGGTCTCTAGACTTTAGGATATTCATTCTCAAAGTGTTCTAGATCTCCACATTTGGAGCACTTAAGAGCACTTCAGCCAACAGGTTTTATGAAGATTTTTTGAAAATGTTGTTTATAAAACAGTCTAGGAGATCTTTATTTAATACTCTTCTTGATTTTAGGAAAATCTATGAGAGAATCACTTTCTTTATTGAAATCAATTCCTGATTTATTATAGTAAGGTACCTATATGGAAATGATATGCTCCAATGTTTTGAACCCTTTGAAAATTTTGTCGAAATATTTGAAGATTCTTTCTTTAAAGAATTATTTTCTTTGACAAGTAAATCTGAACTTTCTTTTGTTTGTAGAAAATCCTTTTACAAAATTTCAAACTTTTCTTTTTGAGAAAGATCTCGTTGCCTAAGTAATAAATTCTCCTTTTTTAGTTTGAAGATCCTTTTAAGAGCGTACTTGAGATTTAATCACAATTCATCAATATATTTAGATGCCTATGAGGGATTTTAAGGTAATTTACCTTAAATTCTGTGTTCGATTCTGATTCTGAATCTAAATCTGAGTCTGAATATAAATTTGTCATCAAGCATATATTTTCTTACTCATCATCTTCTTCCATTGTTCTTCCGCCCATTCTGCTTCTATTGTTTCTTCCAATTGAACCTCCTTCCTTTTCTATATAGCTTTCTAAATGTCTTGATCATAAGAACAAGTTTTTTGTCATCCATATCATTTCAGAGTTTGTATCATCAGAATCAACGTTAGATCTAAATGCAATGGACATTTTACCTTGTGGATCTTCATCATTGATTTGTTCTACTTCATAATATTGAAGAGTGCTAATAAGTTCATCAACGGATAGTCGTATAATTTTTTCTGTTTCTCATATTGAGGTCTTGACATTATTCTAGTCATTTGATAGTCCTCACAAAAGTTTGTTGACTTTTATTGGAGTAGATATTGGTTGTTCTTGATAAGCCAGACCATTCACAATCTCTGTAAAACGACTGAATATATCTCTAATTGACTCTCCTAGCCTCATCTTGAAGGATTCATACTAGCTAAATAGAATATTCACTTTTGTTTCTTATACACAATCAGTCCATTCATGAGTAACATGAAGTCTATCCCAGACTTCTTTGGCTATTTCACATGAAGAAAATCTATTATACTTAGTAGGAGACAAAACACAATATAAAAAATAAATGGCTTTTGCATCAAGAGCTTCTCTTTTGAACATCTCTATCCAAGGCATAAAAGCAGGGGGTTCAGTTTCTTTGTCTTTGCTATTCTCGTTTGATGTAGACACAGCAGTGAGATTGATTCCATTTTCCACAACATCCCAATGTAAGGGATTTGTGGATATTAGGAAAGCCTTCATTTTGTTCTTCCAAACATTATATTATTTTCTATCGAAATAAGGTGATCTGGTGTTACTTTGACCCTTGACAAGTTTTGATGCTAAAACACTAGCCATAGAAGATCTTTAGCTCAAACTAAAAACACTTCAATAAAACGAGCACTTGGCTCTAATACCAATTGATATTGCTAGTAAGAACACATAAAGGGGAGTGAATAGGTGTACAAATAAATGCGAAATAAAATCAGTTACAAGCAAAGTCTGGATGAGGATCAGAATTAGTTTTGCTAAACACTAGACTTCTGCAATGACTTGTAAGTGAGCAATAGACTTAAATAATGAGAGTTAAGGGAAGAGAAGATTGCACATAAAATTTATAGTGGCTCGGCTTAAAGATCAAATATACATCCACTCTCTCATGCTAACAACCTACTAACTAGATTTCAGATCAACAAAAGATTGCAACTTTGAGTGCAAACACTCAGTGGTAGATCACACTATCTCACTAAGTCACTCTTTTGGTCTTTCTCTCACAATCACAAATGTTTAAGCTTATGAAAGATAAGTGTATGATCGAAATTTGTCAAACTTTGGAATTTTAAATTTTACGCTTCGTCTTTTACTTGATCCTCACTCCTTGGTCTCTTTAAATACTCATCTGCTTCCAAACTAGCCGTTGGACAATATCTAGAGGATCGTCTTCCAATCTATCTGTTTGTCAAATCTGTATCAAGAAAATTATGTAAATGTTGAGTGACAGAAGTAGAATCTCAGTGATATGGGCCTAAAGATGGCCAAAATAAATGCCAAAATGCATAGGCCTGACGATTGCCTTATGAGTCACGTACGAGCCTTGTGGGGCCTCACTAGGCTTCTAGTAGCCCAATATGAGCAAGGCCTAGTGCACGACTAAGCTAATCATGGATCATGCTTGGGCCTCTTAGATCAACACTAGGCTACGCTAGAACTACCATGTGATAGCGCACTAAGATCACTATTTTTTTGAAAAGTTCATTTTTTTTTTTTTTGACTAAGGATAACTTTTACATATGATGTTCGATCAACCTTACGCCCATGGGCCACCTCACATGAGGAACCATTCGCACCCAGTTAATAATTCGTCAAGTTTTGCCAAGAATCTCACTCTTAGGAGGGCCCTAACGTATTTGATGCATATGTTATTGTTAAGCAAAAATGTCTCTAGAATTGAGTGCAGATAAATATAGTAAGGAACGCAAATGAAAAATTATGTGATGTCGAATCTTAACTTTCATGAAATGCATTAGAAGTTTTGGATGAAAATTTAGGTGTCAACACCCAAAAGACTCATTTACAAGGTGATACATGTCCTATCGTTGTACATGATCAAATTAATGGTTAATAAGAAAATAAGAAAGCACACTATTTTTTTTTTTTCAAAAACGGTAAGGGTAATTGGTTCCCGGTGTGATTTGATTTCATATAGGAATTAGGAATCGGACTAGTTCCCTTTTTTAATATTGGGGATTGGATCGAACGGTCCTAGGATTGGGAACCGAACCAGTCACTAAGCAAAAATAAAAAATAAAAAATAAAAAAAATACTAGGAGTTACTATTATTTTAGGGTTTATTGCTATTTTTAAGAAATTAAAGAATATATATATTTAAAAGAATTAGTTCAGTCCGGTCTGGTTCTCCTCCAACAATTGAGAACCATACCAAAAATCATTGATTCCATATTTATGGAATTGAGAATTGAACCAACACCCTCATGAACCAGACCAAACCGGCCAATCTACTCCAATCCGATTAGTCCGATATGCTCACCCTAAAAAACAAGAGAGTTGATTTTTATTCATTTTTTTTGCTTCTATCGCAATTTGGACCCTAGACTTGAGCACCGCTACTCTTATTCTCTCAATGATGCAAAGATGCACTACTTAAGGAAGACAATGGGATTAGAAATATGAATTCACAAAACATAAGGGATAATTATCCAAAAAGTCATAAACTTATTATATATCAATTAATTCAATTTTAAACTTTTCAATTTAATCAATTTAATTATAAACATTTTGACGATTTTTCAGTAGATTCATTCAAGTTAATTTTAATCGAAAATCACCGACGTAGGACACAACTGATGTAAACAATTTTTGCGACTTTTTAAAATTTGTATATTTTTTTACCTTATCTTGTCTTTCTTTTTTCTATTTGTCCTATACTCTGCTGGTCACTATGGCCTCAACGATTAAAAAGCTCAAGTTTGAAAATTATATAACGATTGACAAATTTAAAGCCATGAAAAAATGTCATTTTTCAAAATTAAGAGATACGAAGAATTTCATTTGATTACGAGACATGACTTCGGCAACGGGACCTTGTTGTAGTCCTTGAAAAGTTTAGGATCATATTAAACGCGTTTTTTGATTTAGAAATTATTCTAGAAAACATAAATAAAATATTATTTCTCAATGGAAGTTATTTTAGGGAACAAAATTATTGAAATGCACCCCAAAATTCCTCATCCTGCGTCTCTGTCATACCTTGGCCCACCTGAAAGTCTATTTCTTTGAAGTACGGATCCACCTCTCTCTCTCCCCTCCTCTCCCGTCCCATCTGAAAGTCTCGTTCTTTGAAGTACGGAAGTAGGGATCCACCTCTCTCTCTCCCCCTCCCCCCTCTCGTCCCACCTGAAAGTCTATTTCTTTGAAGCATGGATCCACTTCTCCCTCTCTCTCTCTCCCCCCGTCCCACCTATACACGGCCCTTCATAGGCATTGGCAGCTGATTCTTGCCACCGCCATCTTTGCAAATCCCTGTTCTTCACGATAACTTCATGGTAAAAAAGGGACACATGGAGAAAGAAAGCCCAGAAGAAGACGGGTTGCCAACAAGCTCTCTACTTCCGCCCAACTCCAGCAACCCCAAGGCCTCGAGTGATCCCTCGGTCACGCCTCTCGTCGTCTTCAGCACTCTCGTCGCCGTTTGCGGGTCTTTCGCCACCGGGTGTGCTGTGAGTATCATCGCATAAACTTTTTCGTTGATTGCTTGCGCGTAGTTTGATCATTGGAAAACCCGGCTCTGTTTTCTGTCGAGCATCTGTCGGGCAGTCTTGCTTTCCTACTATTTCTTTCTTTCTTGCATTTCTGTCGCAGGTCCTTTCGAATTCGAGTGAATGTTTTGTCAGAGAAAGAAAGAGCGAGAAACAAATTGCGCGGTCAATGTTTGTCCTTTTACAACCTTCTTTTCTTTTCAAAATGGTGATTTTGGCATTCCCGTGATGGTTGCTTTATGTTTTTTTTTTTCTTTTCCTTTTTGAGGGGGATTGGTGGGGGGCATGTGAGGAGCGAAAGTGAATGCTGTTGTTGCAGAAGCACGCGTCGTGGATCACATGGTTTAATAGACCCTAGATATAATGTTGACCTGGATTTTGAGAATGTCATAATTTGGGCAACAATCGGAGACTCGTGTTGCTTCTCTAGGATCTATTCAGTTTCTTTATGGATACTCAGTTTGGCAAAGAGACGTGAAATTATCATATTTCACTACTTGGATTGCATTTTTGAGAAATGATACTTCTTAAAAATCAAGAACCGAGAGTCGTAGAGATTGAGAAAATGGGGAAATACTTAGGCATCCCCTCTAACTAGGGAAATTTAATAAATAAATAAATAAATATTTGCATGGAAATATGAAGCTCGAAGGATGGAAGTAAAATTTGATGTCTAAAGCTGGGAAGGAAATTCTCTTGAAAGTAGTAGTCCAAGCTTTACTATATGCGATGTCGACTTTTAAAATTTCAATATCTATTTTGTAAAGCTACCGAACAAAAGATTGCTTCTTTTTTGTGGAAGAACAACGATACGAAAATTTAAATACATTAGAAAAGCTAGAATGTGATGAAAATGAGGAAGGATAGTGGAGGAATGGGCTTCAAAGACCATATTACTTTTAATAGGGTTATGTTGGGTAGGCAAGCATGGAGAATGATAGAAAATCCTTCGACACTATGGATTCAGCTGCTTAAAAGGCTTTACTTTCCCCGCACTGATTTCAGGCATACAAGGAAGGGATACCGACCTTCATGGGGAGGACAAAGTTTGCTAGTTGGTAGGGATGTGATACAATGGTTAGTGGATGATGGAGAATCGATTAGAATATGCAAAGATAAATGGTTAAAGCTGGGCACAATTATAAGATCAGCTAATCGAGAGGATCCTCAGCTTGTTGCTGAGTTAATTGACAAGCAGAGCGCCCATGGAAGGTAGAAAAACTTCAAAACAGACAGAATCGCCAATGAAAGACAGAATCGTTTGGACGGCAACGACGTCAGGCACTTATTCAGTTAAAAACGGGTATAATCTTTTACGGAAAGCAGACATCAACTTATTTCATAAAGAAGCATCGCCCTCATACCAAAAGTATAGAACTTTGTGGCGCAAGGTGTGGAATATGCAGTCCCTACCAAAAATCAAAGTCTTCATGTGAAATCTATGCCAAAACGTACTCCCCACAAAGAAAACTTATTCAGATGAAGAATTATACCTGACCCGATGTGCCTTTTGTGCAAAACGAAGTCAGAAACAGAGTAACACTTGTTCCTCCTCTATCCCTAGACAACTGAAGTATGGTCAGACCCAAAGATTTGTAAATAAATACAGAGTGAAGGACTTACCAGAATAGATAGATGGCTTCTTGACTTCAAGAGCGACTTACTTGAAAAACCTACCCTCGATTCAGTAGCCGAAGTGCCCTGATTTGTCTGGGAAGAGAGGAACGGGGCCATTTTCCGAGCTAAAAAACCAGCTTCACAAGGAGTTGTGTTTGCAAAGCATGAAATTTTAAAATCTGGTTTTCAAATTAGAAGGGTAACTCAGCAAGAGATCGAACCTCATCTTTGAAATGGGTTCTGCCTGTCTCGGAGTCCCTTAAAATCAACGTTTATGGAGCCTTCAAAGCCGAAACATCTACTGGAGCGATTGTTGGAGAGGGAATACAGAGGACAATGCGGGGTCTCTCACCTCAGGGCGATTCCTCTGCCTGTTTCCTCCTTAAGCCTTTTAAGGACATGCCCAGGTCTATGACCCATTCTTATAGAGACCAAAATAAAACTGTGCATTGTCTCGTTAAAACCCAACTCCGTCAATTCCTTCTTTGAAATAGATCTCAAGCTTGCCCTCCACCTCCCCAACCATTGCTGGACGTTCTTTGCTCTTAAGCCCATTTGGGTTGTTCTTCTACTTTACTTACTTGAAGTGAAATAAAATGAGGTTTTTTCAACCAAAAAAAAAAAAAAAATCAGGTTATTTAATATCTCATTTTGGATAAGTACAACATGAGTGCCATAACTTTCAAACGGTGCATCATAATTTTTTTCGCTTAATTAAATCCCACAAATTTGAAAATTGATCATTTAAGTGTCTTGGGTGATTTGCCTCGTTAGACTAAAGGCGCTGACACATACAATTTTTATAATTTTTTGTTACTCACATAAGTACTATAAAAAAAATTGAAGTATTTGTGTCACAAATTTAAAAAATCAATCATTTACGTACTATTGATAATTTACCTAGTTAGAAAACTTGCCATCATTCTCAACTAGATTTAGCAAGGGCCTTCGTGCCCTTGCCTGCGGTTGGCGAGGCGAGGCTACCATGGCTCTAGGTGAGGCCTTCATGGCCTCGCCACAAAGGCTCTTGCTTGCAGCTGGTGATGGCCTCGCCGGCCTAGGTGAGGCCTTTGTGGCCAGAACACACAAAAAAAAAAAAAAAAATCTAAAAATTTCAAAAAGTAATTAAAAAAAAACAAAGTTTTTAAAATGCAAAATATCCATGTAAGACAATTTGTCTGAAGTAGCACTCAAATGATGGATTTTATTCCAATGTAGTATTTAAGGGAGTGAAAAAAAAAGGGTTATAGTACTAATATGAGCGTCATGCAAAATTTATGAGATTATGCTGTACTTGTACCCTTATTTTGTCTTGCCTTTGAAGGTGATCTTCTAGGCCACTACTTTGTTTGGGCCGTAGTTTCTCATGAGTTTACTCTCCACCAAGTAGAAGTCACCATAACCAGTGGCATATTTCTTTAATGCAGTCTGGTTATTCATCACCTGCTGAGTCTGGAATAATGGAGGACCTGGGGCTCTCTACCGCAATGGTGAGTCCCATCATGCATACATGCTACACGTCCTCAATGTATTGCTAGAATGTTTCAGTCATTTCTTTGTTCAGTGAGATTCCGTCCAGAACCTCTATCGTTATCATTGCAAATTTCATGCAAACAATGACTTCTTTATCTGCGATACCATCGGAACAGGGGAATTCATGAGTCATGATTCGGGTTCTCTAATATTGACATTCCTGATTTTTCATGTTTCAGTATTCGCTTTTTGGTTCTGTATTAACAATAGGAGGGTTGATAGGAGCTTTCGTTAACGGGTGGATGACAGATGTGGTGGGTCGCAGACTTGTAAGTCATTCTCTAGCCTTTCCAGCTATTCTTGAATTGGAAAATCATATATCTTCAGTGAAGAACTCGAAAAGATCTTACAGAATTCTTGACTGACGTGTTTGTGACGCAGACAATGGGGATTTCACAAACGATTTCAGCTGCAGGATGGCTTTCTATAGCATTTGCCAAGGTTTGTGCTCTGTTTATTTGCCACTTCAGAATTCTGCTTCGTAGATTGTCGATGACTTGATCCACAAAACTTCAATTTCATTTCCCGCTCTCACGCTTATCAGATAATATGAAAGCATGCTGAAGAACATCTTGACAAGAAAGGGGTTCGAATGTGAACTTCAGGGAGTTTTTCTGTGATTTTCACTTCATTTCTAGGGGTCACATGATCCTGGCGACAAATTGGGTTTCAAATTATCCCTCCATCTAGTCAAGGGGTCACCCCTGAAAAGGAAAAAAAAGCTAAATTTTGCTAAATTTTGAAGATTATTCGATCATATTTTATTTTTCTGAGGTTATGTATTCTTTGAAAAGGCCATGAAGTAGTTAATCATGTGTTTTATCTTACCTTGCAGAATGCATGGTGGCTCAATATTGGAAGATTGTTGAATGGAGTTGGCTATGGGATTATCTGTTACGTGGTAAATGCAGAAACACACAGATTCCCTTTTCTGATTAATTTCTAGAAGACCGTTAGTGATAATATGCGGCCAAACAGGTACCTGTGTACATTGCTGAAATAACACCCAAAAGTATCCGGGGAGCATTCACAGCATTAAATCAGGTGAAACATTATGGGCTACTGTAGAAAGTTAATCGTGTCGACTTGATGCATTGCCCGTTAACCTTTGCTTGGTCTTGTTGCAGTTTTTGTTATGCTGTGGCATTTCGTTGATTTTCTTCGTGGGAACTATTGTTTCCTGGCGTATCTTGGCTTTGATAGGTACTGTCTTCATTCTCTTCTGCTTTATTTTGTTAGACTGATCTTGAGAAACATCAAAAGGTCACGGTCCATGATTTCATTTTCAGGTTGCAGTCCCTGCCTACTTCAAATTTTCGGTTTATTTTTTATCCCGGAGTCTCCTAGATGGCTGGTAAGTTTTTTATGGAGTGTATCACGTTCTCGTGAGGAGCCACATAGATCATTATCATTCTTATGAAACTTTAATTTCGATTGTGGCCATCACTTTTTACTCCATGTGGCATCATTCAATGGTAACAATTTCATGTGTTTATTCGTTATTCAATGGAGAAAATTTGGAGACAATTTGAGGGTTGAGTAACCATGACATAGCAGAACATCGATGATTAGTTGACGGGGCAATCTATATTGCACAAGTAGCATGCCGCATGCCATTGAAGAGTATTTTGTAGCACACCGCGATGTATTACAAGGCATGGAAATCAATTTGAGTTGCTTTCGTGTCGAAATTTTAGACCGAAAATGGGAAGAGTGTTAACGAATTCAATATTTTACCAAAGAATAGCTTCACTCATGACTGAAATTGAAGTCTAGTGGAGAAATGAGAATGGCCAGAGGTACATACATTATAATTTTTGCGAGAATTTAGAAATCTAAAATCATAAGATGAACGTAATGTTGTGGGACTGTTCGAGTGAGGACTCTGTATTTTTCATTACAAGATGATTAGTGTAATTATTGACAGGTAAAAGTCGGTCAAGAAAAGGAGTTTGAAGTCACTTTGCAAAGACTCCGGGGCAGAAGTGTTGACATTTCCCGGGAAGCGGCAGATATCAGAGTAATTTTTCATTTCATATGTCAACAGGAGAAAGTTTTCCCTTTTCCTTTTCCTTATTAATATTTCGGTTTGTATTGTCTTACAGGACTATACAGAAACCTTTGAGCTGCAATCGCAGTCTAGAATTCTTGAATTGTTTCAACGAAGATATACTCACTCCCTCATAGTAAACCTCTCCTTCAAGATATTTGAATTGCTTACCATAGTTTCCTCTCTTTTTTTTTTTCCATGTCCTAATGGTTTCAAAGCTTAGATAGGAGTGGGATTGGTGATGCTTCAACAATTTGGAGGCTCGGGTGTATTTCCCTATTATGCAAGCTCTATATTTGAATCAGCTGGTAGAAATCATGCTATAAATTCATTAATTAATCATAAAGAACAAAGACTAGGTAAACTTAACTTATTATCCTGACAGACTTTTCCAGCAGCATTGGTACCCGAAGCATGGCAATTGTCCAGGTAATAGACTATCGAGAATTGTGCTGGAAGATGAATCTTGTTTGTCGCATTTTCAAGATTCCTCACCTGTTTTGCAGATCCCGGCAACTGCTCTTAGTGTAATCTTGACGGATAAGGCTGGAAGAAGACCGCTTTTACTGGTGACGAAACCAATACATATCGACGTAATCTCCTAAAGTAAGCCACTCAATAAGCATAACCAAATCTAACCTTCATTTGCAGGTTTCTTCTGCTGGAATGGCCTTGAGTTGCTTTCTTCTAGGATTCTCATTCTTCATGCAGGTACTCGAACACTAATAATACCTACTCATTCTTCTTGATCTCATGAAGTGACTTGGATTTTTGTTTTAATACCTTCCTATGAAAACAGGACCTGCAGTATTGGAAGGAAGTCACTCCCATTTTGGTGTATGTAGGCATTATGGTAAGTCTGTGTAACTTGTTTTTCAAACTTATATGGCAAGCTCTTATGATTAAGGGCATAATGAGTTTCAGCTTAATCCTACTTTACCAGGCAATAATTCACTGGAGAGCATACTTCGACAAAAGAATAAAGGATTTTGCATCTAATAGTTATTATTCAATTTTAGAACATGTATGGCAAATGAATTTCTTTGTCCACTTTGCTCAATCTGTCTAGGACAAGAAGGGGAAGAAAAAGAAAAAAAAGTTAGACCACATTTTATTTCTAGCAGGGAAGCAACAATCTAATAATTTTTCTTTACAGTAGTGTTGATTCAAGTCCTCAGCCATATTTCCAGGAGTAGTAGTATTGACGTTACTGACAGATGATTATTTTTGTTAGGGGTATTCTATAGCTTACTCACTTGGCATGGCAGGGTTACCATGGGTTATAATGTCTGAGGTAAATAGATACTTTGAGTCTAACATTGCACTCTATAATCTCCATTTCAAGATCACATATAGGATTCCCACTTGTTCTGATGCTCATATTCGCAATAGGTATTCCCATTGAATGTTAAAGGGTCGGCTGGAAGCCTGGTGACCTTCGCAAAGTGGTCCTGTGCTTGGATTGTTAGCTACACTTTCAACTTCATGTTCGAATGGAGCGCAGCCGGTAATTAATTCTCCATTTTCTCCTTGTTCTATACTTTTCGTCAGCTATGCTTCTCTGGAGCCTATACACATGAACTGACAAATCTCTGTCTTGACTATGCTGCTTTCAGGAACCTTTTTAATTTTCACATGCATTTGTGGTTTAACTATTTTATTCACTGCAAAGCTAGTGCCAGAGACCAAGGGGCGAGCATTGGAAGAATTGCAAGCATCACTTGCCCAATTTCAGCAATGATTTGTACTTTATGTTGAAATCTGAATTGGTAGGATGAAGCAACCAAGACCAATGCCTGCAACTCTGGTTGGATGTGTCTACTTCTATTTTTGGTGCCTAAAAGTCAGTAAATTATTTTCCAGAGGCACCTGTATTATTCTTGATTGCTTAGCTAATACCAAGACATAAGGTTGACATGGATCATCTAAGAATGTAATAATTTATTCCGACAACTACTTTGTAACATATTCCACTCACCCAGGACAGAGGAGGAGAGAATGTGTCAGACAGTTTGATACTTGTTACCACGTTTTCATATGATAACATCAACTTGAACAGCGATAAAGTGAGTAGCTGATTCAGGATCACTCGAGTACACCGCATGAAACTCATTTTTGCAAAAAAGATGTCAAATGATCTTCATTAATTACTTCAATCACATTTGTGAGAAAGATGCCATTTGAGTACTGACTTTGGCCTGCCACTTTGTTTCGCATATGCTCTAGGCAATTGTGCTACTTGCTACATTTCTTGATAAGATTAGTACACGTCAAGTAGAAGCTACCAGTAACTGTGGCATGTTTTTACAATGCAGAATGCAGACTGGTTGTTCTTCAACAGCCGAGTCTGGCATAATGGATTGCAGCGGCAAGGCCTATCTGCATTCGTGCTATGTCTCTAGACATGTTCATCTGTCAATATATTGCAAAATAAGATTTGCTCGAGTGAAATGAAACGCATGAGACTTAGCAGACTGGCTAAAAGTGACATCTCTATTGGTGACACCAAATTAATAAATGGAAAGTGGATCTCAACTCGTATTGACATTCTCCCCAATCTTTTCATGTTGGAGTACTTGCTTTTGGTTCAATACAACAGTTGGAGGCCTAATAGTGGCTCTGGTAAACAGGACAGATTTGATTTCAATGAAGAACCCGACAGATTTCATGGGGATTCTCAAAAAGATGTATTTTTTGATGCAGGCAATGTGGCTTTCTCAAATATGTTGTGCTGTTCTCGCGTCTTCAGAATTCATCTTCATTGTTGATGACTCAACTAACGGGCTTAATAATCCAAATCGCATTTCCCACCTCTCAGGCTTATCATTTGGATGAGTTCATTCAGATTTAATGCTGTTGGATGTTTTTGAGTTACTGCATTTGTGAAATTTGCACTTACAAGCAATCTTGTCTGGCTGGTTAAGGGATCACCATCAGGAAAAGAAAAAATTCACTTTGACCTTCTTCCAGCTAAGATGCGAGGAAAATATTCACCAACTATTCTTGTGAATGATCAAACCATGGATTAGGCTATACTGCATTTAATCTACGGAATACTTGTTGGCTGGATATTGGAGGAAGACTGCTGAACGGGCTTGGCATTGGGAATACATGTTACGCAGTATATGCATGAAGATTCGGACTTGATTGTCCTAATAAATGTCTAGAAATTACTTTGTTGCTGAATTAATCAACAGTTGTAATTCCACTTGGATGAACAAATTCTCCAGAATGTACTTTTTAAAAATTGTGAACGAAATCGCAGGGACTCCCCTACCGTCTGCTAACGAAGATGACAAACTGGTCTGGACAGGAAAAATATCACGAGCCTACTCAATAAAAAGTGGGTATCAACTTAGAGAAGACGAAGATAGACCAAAAAGGGAACATGCATCTTCTTCCTGTCAGAGTCCAAGAGTCTTGTAGTGTGAAATAGGGCGACTGAATATCTCTCCCAAACTGAAAAATATTTTCAAGGAATCTATGTCAAAGTGCATTGCCTCCAAGAGAAAAGTTTGTCAAGAGGAGGATTTCAATTGATCTGCTCTGTCCCTTTTGTAAGCAGAGCCCTGAACCCAGAACATCTCTCCTCCTTTGTCTATTTACAAATGATATATGGTCAGATCCACAACTGAAGGTCAAATATCAAGCCAAAGCCTCATCAGCATCGACCAGTATCTAGTGAACTACAGAGTTTCCTTAGAAGACTTACCATCTGTCACTACCCCGCCGAGGGATTTTTAAGCATCCCCAAGGGGGTTTGACGAATTTTCAAGTGGGCATGGCTGGTTCCTCTTGCAAGGTGGGGCTAATTCTTGACAGGAGCTCTCCCAAATCCTAGTGAATGTAACTTGGTTTTCTCATTTTAAATTGTGACATATGGTTTTTCGTTAGAAGCTGTCTCCAACCTCTTATGAGCCGACCAGAGGCCAAGTAAAATAAGGGAGTTTGTTTTACTTCTGCAAACCAAAGACTTGGAATATAGAGACTTGATTATGCTAAAGTGTTATTCAATGTCCAATTTAGTACCTTTTGCTTTTTACGTGAAAACAGCCACGTAATATTTTCACACTTTTATTTTCCTAAAACAAGAAAAATCTTATGTAACCAAAATTAAGCAGAGCAATAATTAAGCACGCTATGAAGATATAAACACAAATAAAGTGCGATAAGGAAAACCCTGGCCATATCGAGCAAATTTAACATCGCCTTGTTACGGGTTTCCGTAAGCTATTGAACGTGCAATAATCCTGAACCATGGAATGCAAATTTCCTAAACTAGATGCTGACAATGAGCTATTAAATCGATTAAAATGAAACTCGGCTTGAATTAAGCTAAATACTAGGTTGCAGTTTCTATCTAAATGTAATTTCGATTTATTTAAATCTTTTCACTTATCTTTCTTTAGACAAACATGATTTAAAGTCCAAATAGTACTAAATGCATGCCGGGAAAGTAATAATCCAAGTACCGTGCTAAGAGTAGAACTAAAGCTCCCTTTATTTTACGGAATTTTCCTTTTTGGGAGAACATTTTCCTCATTTTTTAGCATTTGGATTGCTTAGAAAAATGAGTCAAAAGAAAATATTTTCTAAATCAACAATCAAAAATCATTTTCCAAAACATGATTGGACATTAGCACTTAGAACAGAGACTCTACCACGAGAAACCAACGCCCCTTCTTGAGTTTGTGGTAACAAGCTCGGGGGCGAGGTTCATCAAGGTCGAGCTCATCAAGGCCAGGCCTAGGTCCAAAGAAGCTAGGTTTAGAACCTTAATACTAATGCCAAATTCGCCCATGCTCGGGCCTAGATCCATAGAGGTCGAGTTTGGGACTTTGATGCTTGGGCCCCTATCCACAAAGGTTAGCTTGGGACATTCGTGACCATGCCTAGATCCCAGGTGCCTAGGCTAGGCTCCACTAAGGGTGCGTTTGGGAACCACTTCCCAAAGCCCCTTGGGAGTCCAAAGCCCCTTGGGCCAAGTAGAGGGCGTTTGGCAAAAATTTTGCACCTCCATTCTCCAAATGCCAGCCTTGTGAAGGCCGAAAGCCCAAGCGGTCTCCCCCGCCTTGGGCTTTCGGCTTTTTCGGCATGCCCACGCTGGGTCTTGTTCATACTTTTTTTTTTCCGAAATTATCCTTACGAACTTTTTGTTTTGCCGTCTTTTGCCCTTTCGAGAATACTGTTCATCTTCACCACCTGTTCTTCCTGACTGCTGCGAGGGGCCGGTGACGGCTAGAGGGACGCCGGCGTGATCGCGACAACCTAGGCGATCGTCGTCGAAGAGTCGGGCGACCTCCGCGAGTCGCGGTGACTCAACGACCATGGCGAGGGGCCGCCTCGGCGAGTCGCAGTGGCCCAGATCTGGGTCCTCACGGCTCAGATCTGAGTCGGCGACAGCCGATCGGGGTCGCGCGACCCAGGCGCGGCCCTCGCCGAGGTCCCCCGACCTCAGGCGAGGTTGCGTAGCCTCGGCGACGGCCGATCGGGGTCGCGCGACTGTCGGAGGTCGAGGCGGCGCCGTAGCCGAGGCTGTGGTGGAGGTGGACGATGACGGGTCGACGGCGCGGGCGGGAAGGAGAGGAGGAGCTCGAGGAAGGCGAAGAAGGGAGGGTAGTCGAGGTCCAGGGCTGGTCTCGTCGGAGTACCGGCGGGCGACGGGGAGGGAGTGGGTCGGGGCGAGCCAAGTGGCGGTGGACCTCGAAGTCGGTGCTCCGGTAGGAGGGGACCAGGAGGAGCTTGACGCAGGGCGGCGGCGGCCGCTTGCCACGAGGCTCGGAGGCCGGCGGCGGCGGCGGCGGCATGGGGGCGGTGAGGTTGGGGATCACCGGCGAGGGTCTAGGTTGAAGAAGGAGCTGCGCGAAGAAGGAGCCGGGCATCGTGCGGCACTTGGGAAAATGACCAAAAGAAGACTTTGATTTTTACTTGGAATTTCATTAAAAAGAGTCTAAACTTGGATTTTATTTTAGGTTATAAGTTATAAACTATTTTGATGTGAATTTAACTAAAATTTTAAGTACATAATGTCGTATTTATGACCCACACAAATCAAATTTTTTTATTTTTCTTTTGATAATTTTTTTTATCATAAAAGTCCTTTGTCCCCCAAACACCATTTTGCTCAAAGGTACTTCACAAAGAGCTTTCAAATTATAATTTACCAAACACAGTTTGCATTTTGGAAAACACCTTTAACTCAAAGGTCTTTGCATTTTCCTAAAGACTTTCCCCAAAAGTCTTCCCAAACGCACCCTAAGAATGGGTCAGGGTCTATAGAGGTTGGACCCAAGACCTAAGACCTATGCTCGATTCCCTAATGCCAAGCCTAGCTCCGTAGAAGCTAGGCTCAAGACCTTAGTACTTGAGCCTAAGTCCATTAAGGTCAGGCTCAGTTCGTAAAAGTCAGGCTCGAAACCTTAGTCCACAAGCCTTGGCTCCTCAGCACTCGAGTTCGAGTTCGTCGAGGTCTAGCCCAAGTCCATTAGGTTGGGCTTAGGTTTACGTAGGCCGAGCTTGGGATTTTGATGCCTGTGCTTGCATCCCCAACACTTGGGCTTGAGTCCACAAAGGTTAGCCCAGGTCCATAAAAACCAAGGTTAGGACCCTAGTGTCCGTGCTTGGGTCCTCAGCTCCCAAGCTTAGGTTATCAAGGCCGAGCTAGGTCCCATAAAGGCCAAGTTCAGATCCCCATGCCCTTGCTCCCAATGCTCGAGCTTGGTTTTGATGCTTGATCTTGGGCCTAAGACACATGTGCTTGCGCTCGAGTCCCCAATGCCAGAGCCTAGGTCCATAGAGCTCAGGTTTGGAACCTTGATGCATGTACCTCGTCCCTAGCTCCCAAGCTCAGGTCCTCAACATTCAAGTCCAGGTCTATCGAAGTTGGCCTAGGACCTTAGTACCGTTGCTTGTATCCTCAACACTTGGGCCCAAGTCCATTGAGGCAAGGCTTGGGTCCAGGAAGGCCAAGCACTGGGATCCAAGCCTAGCCTCCATGGACTTGGGCCTATGCGATGGGGATCTGGCACGACACTAGGGTCTCGTGCTTGGCACCCATGGACTTGGGCTTGACCCCATGGACCTGAGCCTAAGCATTGGGGATTTAGGCATTGGCACTAAAGTCTTGGGCTTGGCCTCCATGGATCCAGTCTCGGCCTTGATGTATCCAAACATGAGTGCCGAGGATCCGAACATGAGCATTGAGGTCCTAGACCCAACTTCTAAGGAGGCCGAATGGTGCATGTCTATTTAAAAATGTAACAGCAAGTTTTCCTTTCCAAACAATGGAAAATAATTTCCAATTCTTTTTTAGATTTCAGTCAAACATTGACAAATTACTATTATCTTTCTGAAAATGACTTCTCAAAAAATATTTTCTAGAATTTATAATTTCTCGTGAAATAAATGGAGTCTAAATATGATGCAAACACGTAACATGACGGTAACATGACATGTAAATTATGTAAACATGTAGGGGACGCTCCGGACCACTTGGGGATTTTGCCGGGGAGTGAAATTAAATCGAGGACTCGCTATCTGGCAGGTCACACGTCGAGATGCCTAGTCCGGGCCCATACTAAATTCCATCACATTCTTCACACAAGACACCAAATCTCTCAATCCAACTTTTATTAAGAGATACCAACCTCATGAATAACTCGTACGTATATGATAGCATAAAATAAACAACGCGGCATAATCCAGTTATAATATGTAGACATTTTCCACACCATCAAAATCATAAGTGGATATCACTTGAGTAGAACGAGTCAAGTTATGAGCCTCTTCTCATAACTTTTGTACAAAAGAAATTCGGGTCCAAAGTTTTTCCAAGGATCTATCCAAGCAAAGGTTGTATTTTATGTCTTTTTCTTCCATGAGTAAAGGTTTTTTTTTCCCTAATTCGTCGAAATTCCATGAGCATAGGGAGACCTTTGTTCTTCAAAGTTTAGTTAAATTTGATTTGAAACCCTTTTTTCTAATCATCTTAAGCCATTTAGCGCAAAGATGAACAACATAATTTAGATTCAAGAAATCACTAAATTTTTTTCGAGCTAATCCCACCCTGGCTTGATCTTGGCTTAGATTCAAGATACTCAAGTTCTATTAGACTGACCATTCATTCATGAGAACCCATTTAAATCAAACTTAGAGATGGAATCCACAACTCAATTGTGTAGATGGATGTGATACATATCTCATATATATATATATATATATATATATATGCCCCTTTTACTCTCATTTATCTCATGCGAATTTGGAATACTTGAATAGTCGATTCTTTTTTTCTGTTTTCTGAATGATAACAAAGGAATGTCTCATTCATTATTGTTTGGAGTGCATTAATTTATATTGCATCTTCCGTCTTTCTTCTCTTTTCTTTATAACAAAAGGGGCAAAGCCCGATTTAAACACTTGCATAACAAAAGCTTAAATCAGACTGATCTCCTATCGATAAGAGATTAAGCCCATTGGTGGCCTATCTAATGCCAGAATGACATTTACATTGCAGGATTGAATGATCCAATTTGCCAACCAATCTGCACATATACTTCATTTACTAAAAGTACTAGGAATTTTGACTCGTTGGAAGCACTTCAACAATTTCCATATTGGAAAGACGATGATGTCATTGAAATGGTGAGAGATAGTTGGTTTCTAAAGTAGTGCAATCGCTACTTATAAGTCCACCTCCACAATATTTTTTGGGAATGCTAAGAGCAATTGCCAGCTCGAGGCCCAAAAGAATGCCCAAAAGTTCAACTTTTAATAAAAAGCAGCCTTCTCATCTTATTATTTCCTTAAGCATAGAGTGAACAATCTATAAGATAACTAAAAGAAAAAGAAAATCGAAATTGGATATTGATTACATTTTATTGTGTATCTAATACACATTAATCATTCGTATAGCTATAAAAATAATTTCTATAAGTAATAATTTCATTAATTTATAAATAGAACATAATTCTAATTATTTATAATTTCATAAACCATATCCTTACCTTAAAATTATTCAATTTTTGCAAAATGCCTACTAATAATGGTCTAAGGCAGGGTTCAAAATATGCAAAATTTAAAAGGGAATGAGAAGCGTTTTGGTAAATAAATTATTTGTTTTACTAAATTCCTCATTTTTTTGACTACTAGTCATTTATTAGTTTTCAAAATTTCCTTCATTTCAATCACAAAGCCAAAGAATATCAGATCTTCTGCCTTGTGACTTTTGTAAATCGAACTATCATGAGATATGTAAAAATCCTTAAATTCCTTTGCAATCATCTTAGCTCGTCAATAATATCCCATCGATAAACTGCCAAAGCTCATTTAATTGCTTCAATTGTTGTACTAACAAAGAAATCTAGTTCCTCAATTTCCATATCAATTATCTCCCAAGACATTTAAAAAAATTCTCCCTAAGATCACCAAAATAACCATTTATCTAAATTCCAGAATTCAAAAGAGTGTCGTCATTCGAAGGATCTTCACTTAAGATTCCACACTCACAACTTTCTAGATCAATAACTTAACCATTGACCTTAGATCATACTTAAGAAAAGCACATATTGAGCAAGCTAATAACACCAACTACATAATTAGTATGACCATACCTATTGTCGTGACCTCTTTTTTTCTGGCGCCTACAATCGGGTACGAGCGCCTAAGGAGGCTAATGGCTCGGCTGAATTTATTATGCCCGGACTCTCCCAAGTCCACCAATTCACGACTTTAATAGTCTAAATTTTTAACCTGTAAATCAATTTTTAAATTGGAGTCGCCACTAATCGATTTGGGGTGGGTTGATTAGAAACCCAAGTGAAGTATCGAGAGAAATACTCACTCTGCGCAACTAGAGAAATTAGGATCGGGGACTTGATTACACTAGTTAATCACTAATGCCCTTTCGGTACCTAATCTTGTTTAAACCCCGAGGTTTTTGGATGTTCGAGGGATTTTCCATGCATTTTTGGGAGGAAAACATTTTCTAGGTCTTTTCTAATTTTTGGACACAAAAGGGATTTTTTTGGGATTTTTTTGTATTTTTGGGAAAATACAAGTCTTTTTGGCTTTTTCTGAATGTTTTGGCTTTTTCATGAATTTTTGGCATTTTTTGGAAAATATGAAATATTTTTATATTTTTGATTTTTCGAAAAATAAAATATTTTTTAATATTTTTTCGATTTTTTGGAAATTAAAACATTTTTTAATATTTTAAAAGATTTTTCGGTTTTCTGGAAATTAATATATTTTTAATATATATTTTTTTATAAATAATTTTTTTTATTTTTCTTTTTATTAAAATATTATAAAAAGCCGACTTGTTCGGATCTGCTTGGTTGGGTTCGACCGGCCACCCTGCAGACGGGCCCGCTATGCCCGACTTTTTTTTTTTTTTTTTTTTTTTTTTTTTTAAAGCGACGTCGTGGCCGGGCGTTTGGGGGATTCCCGGCCCGCCCGATGACCCGGCTCCACGACCCGCTCCCCGCGAATTTCTACCCGGATCCGACCCGAATTGCAACCCGGTCTTCCGCCGCGCCCGCAATTTGCGGAATCCTACCCGGTTCCCGACTGGGTCCGACCCGACAACCCGGGTCGTGACTGGAAAATCGGAACCCTAGGGTTCCGAATCGCGGCTCCGAGGCACAACAACGGGGACGACGGCGACGACGGCGGCGGCGACAGCGACGGTAGTGACAAGGGTTGGACTGCGAAGGGGGGAAACTATGGCGACGGCAACGGCGGCGGTGGCGGTAGCACTACCTATTTGTGGCGATGGCGTCCGAATGGTGGTGGCTGTCAAAGGGCCGCGGTGTGGACGGGCAGATTGGCGACGGCGTCCTTGCAATTTCCGGATCCGGTGCAACCTTGGCGAATCGGTTACTACAACGACGTCGGAGCGGTGGCGGAGACGCGACGCGCCGCCCGACAACGGATCCCGGATCCGGTCGATCTAGGCCGTCATCGGCTCACCTCGCCACTCGCGCTTCCTCCTCTCTCCCCTACTTCCTCCTCCGGCGAAGCTTGGATCCGCGGCCGCGAGTCTTGGACCCCCCGAAGTCTCTCGGTGGGGTGTCCAAGGGCCGCCGGCGATCCGCCTTTCTCTCCCCCGCAGCGGGTTCGCTCGCCGACGGCCTCCCCGATGTCTCTCAGTGGGAGGTCGTTTAAGCTCACGACTTGCCTCCTCTCTCGCTCGCTCCTCGATTCCTCCCCCGAAGTCTCTCAGTGGGAAGATCTCGAAGCTCGCTGTCCCGTTCTTCGACGAAGGTGGTGCCCTTTTATAGGCGAGGGGGCAACCAGTCGACGGAGCTTCGACCGTCGGTCCCCGTGCGCCGAGCGGCCTCCGCTGGCCGAACCGACGTCCCATCCGACACCAGCTGCTCCATGCACATCCTTATCCGACGCCAGCTGCCCCCTTGCTCCACGTGCGCTAGTGTTCCTCCATTTTGCTCCGGCCGTGCGCGTCCTCTTCTCCGGCGCGTGCTGCTTATCCGGTTGAGGAAGAAGACAGGGGAGGAAGAAGACAAGGAGAAAGGGCCGGGCTGAGCCATGCGGCTGGGCCTCGCGGGCCTGTGAAGGAAAAGAAAAGAGGGAGGGGCTAGGCTTTGAAGGCCCAGCCCTTGTGGCTGTTGGCTTATGCTTTTCTTTTTGTTTCTTTTCATGTTTTTATTTGTTTTTTGTTGTTTTCTTTTTTTTTTATTATCTACTTACTCGAAAAGACAAAATAAATTAAAACTTAATTAATAAAATAAAATAGGCCTAAAATTAAGGCGTCAATAGCTGCCCCTCTTTGAAGGTGAGCTCGCAGAGGTTGTATTTAAAGACAAACTGATGCCTAAATTTTATCCATGCATGCGTAGTAGATTATATTTTATTTGGGACTTATTATAGCAATATAACTTTACATATACTAAGACAGATAAGAAGATACCTGTAGTTACTTACCGAGAGTGAGTGAGATAGGGTGTAAACCCCGAGTTTTGGCAAGTATCAAGGCGTCATCTTACCTGGTGACATGAGGAGGTTGCTTTTCCAGGGCTCCAACCATTCTTCGGTCACCTGTTAAAACAATCAATGATTTGTCTAGGACCCGAACCTTTTTTCGGTCGCCTTGACGGGAGACTCTATTCTAGGACCCGAACCATTCTTGGTCGCCCGTTGGAGTAATCGGTGGTTTGTCTCGGACCCGAACCATTCTTCGGTCGCCGTGACGGGAAGTTGCTTCTCCAGACCCGAACCATTCTTCCCGTCGCCCGTTAAAACAATCCATGATTTGTCTAGGACCCGAACCTTTCTTCGGTCGCCTTGATGGAGATTGCTCCTTCGGACCCGAACCATTCTTCGGTCGCTGTTGGAGTAATGTCAGTGGTTTGTCTCGGACCCGAACCATTCTTCGCGCCGTGACGGGAAGTTGCTTCTCCAGACCCGAACCATTCTTCGGTCGCCCGTTAAAACAATCCATGATTTGTCTAGCACCCGAACCTTTCTTCGGTCGCCTTGACGGGAGATTGCTCCTTCAGGACCCGAACCATTCTTCGGTCGCCTGTTGGAGTAATAAGTGGTTTGTCTCGGACCCGAACCATTCTTCGGTCGCCGTGACGGGAAGTTGCTTCTCCAGGACCCGAACCATTCTTCGGTCGCCTGTTAAAACAATCCATGATTTGTCTAGGACCCGAACCTTTCTTCGGTCGCCTTGACGGGAGATTGCTCCTTCAGGACCCGAACCATTCTTCGGTCACCCGTTGGAGTAATCGTGATTTGTCTCGGACCCGAACCATTCTTCGGTCGCCGTGACGGGAGATGCACCGACCTTTCTCGGGGCATCTCATTTGTAGGTGCCGATTTGTATCGAGGACACCGGTTGGTACCCGACCTTTCTCGGGAGATGCGCCGACCTTTCTCAGAGCATCTGTTTTGTTGGGGTGTCTGACTTCTGTTGAAGACACTAGTTGGAACCCGATCTTTCTCGGGATGATGCGCCGACCTTTCTCAGGGCATTGATTTGTGGGGTGTCTGACTTCTGTTGAAGACACCAGTTAGAACCCGACCTTTCTCGGGATGATGCGCCGACCTTTCTCAGGGCATCGATTTGTGGGTGTCGACTTGTCGAAGACACTAGTTGGAACCCGACCTTTCTCGGGAGGATGCGCCGACCTTTCTCAGGGCATCGATTTTGGAAGATACTTGGACATTCACAGGCATATCAATGAGTACCTGGATATTCACAAGTACTAACCTGAATGATATTTGGGCCTTTGTCGGCATCAAGAAGGGGCTTTTGGCTGACCATAGGCACTGAAGGGGTACTTGGATGATCACAAGTATGAATTCTTGGGGGATACCTGGATGATCACAAGCATCGGAGGGGTACCTGGACGATCACAGCTACAAAATTTTGGTGCATGGAATATCGAGGACGTACCTGAGATATTCGTGTGGAAATATCAAGGATGGGTCTTGCATATACGTGAAGGTTTCTCACCTCCTGGTAATTGGGAATATCAAGGATGTACCTTAGATATTCATGAAGGTTTCTCACCTCCTGGTAATTGGGAATATCGAGGATGTACCTTGGATATTCATGAAGGTTTCTCACCTCCTGATAATTGGGAATATCGAGGATGTACCTTGGATATTCATGAAGGCCTCTCACCTCTTAGTAATTGGGAATATCGAGGATGTACCTTGGATATTCATGAAGGTCTCCCACCTCCTGGTATGGGAAATATCGAGGACGTACCTCGCATATTTGTGAAGGTCTCTCGCCTCCTGGTAAAGGGAATATCGAGGGCGTACCTAGGATATTCGTGAAGGTCTCTCACCTCCTAGTAATTGGAATATCGAGGACGTACCTTAGATATTCATGAAGGTCTCTCACCTCCTGGTAATTGGGAATATTGAGGACGTGCCTCGCATATTCATGAAGGTCTCTCACCTCTGGTAAAGGGAATATCGAGGACGTACAGGATATTCGTGAAGGTCTCTTACCTCCCGGTAATTGGGAATATCGAGGGTGTACCGAGATATTCGTGAAGGTCTCTCACCTCTTGGTAAATGGGAATATCGAGGGCGTGAGATATTCGTAAAGGTCTCTCACCTCCTGGTAAAGGGATTTTGAATGTAGCACGAGGCTTACCTGGATTGCCGCAGGCACTTAAAGGGGTGGAACACCTGGATAGCCACAAGGTGTACAAAGTACTGGGATACTTGGATGAACACCAGTATTTAATGATACAACCCGGGACCACTCGGTTGGTCCAAGTGTAAGAAAGCATACTGGTAGGCGCAGCACACAAAGCAAAGGAATGCTTGAACAAACTGCTATTATTTGGGGACAACTTGGGCAAGTTGAGTGTCATGAAAAGAAGTACCTGGACAACGGTGGGTACTTGACGATATGGGGATACCTAGACAGCAGTGGGTATTCCAAGAGATACTTGGTCAGTCACAAGTATCAATACTCTGGGGACAACTCGAACAGGTCGAGTGTCAGGAAAAAGGGAGTATCCGAACAGTGGCCGGTACTAAAAAACAATGGGATGCTATGACAGTAGTAAACATCGAAACTCAAGGGACAACTCGAATAGGTCGAGTGTCAAGAAGAGAGTACCTAGACAGGGGAGGTACCTAAAAATAAATGGATACCGGACAATCGCAAGTATCAATACTCGAGGACAACTCGGACAGGTCGAGTGTCGGGAAAATGGAGTATGCGACCGTGGGCCGGTACTCAAAGACAATGGGATGCTAAGATAGCAATTGCAAGAATCGAAACTCCAGGGACAACTCGAATAAGTCGAGTGTCAAGAAGAGAGTACCTAGACAGTGATAGGTACCTTAAGACAAATGGGGATAGAGATATGCTTACCTGGCAATATCTCTGATCTCTAAGAGTATGTCTCACTATTTGCACAATATGCACACATGATTGTATATGCTGTAAATTCATGAGTTCAAATGAGATTCATGCATGATAATTTTGTCGCCCGCATCTTTTGATTTCCACTGGGAAGATTTTGAAAGACAACCTTCATTTAGAATGTAGATGTCTTGAGCATGCCAGATGAGGTCCTTTCGATGCCGAAAGGACTTTTCGCTCACTCTCATGGAAAAGGCTATCCCGACCATTGATGCGGGATTCATAAGGACCACACTATCTCACTGTCATCATGTCAGCAGGGGTCTGAGTATTCTCGCAAACGGTACGACTTTACCAATGTGAGAGGTCTTTGTTTGAAACTGTGATAAAATCTTGGTCAGTGGCTCATCGAAGGGGACCATCAAGGTTGAAGCCGATGGACGAAAATGTTGCACGATCATCTCCGGGTTTACAAGTCAAGAACCCTACGAAAAGAGATAGAGTAATCTTGCTCGTACTTCTTCGAGCTATGCTTATAGACATATGAAATCCTACGCAATTGAAGTGCCCCTAATCTGAAGAGACTTTTACAACGGGATGCAACGTAGGCTTGATTCATGTGTAAAAAGGTAGAGCTGGTGATTGCCTTGGCATTTGTCACCGCCTTTCTTCCTCACCGTCAAATAGAGGTTCTATGGACCATAACAAAGCAACATTTTCTTGGCTGCATTTTTGACTAGGGGGCATTGGCCTTGCTTTTACTAGGCACACCGCTTTTTCATGCCCTTATTTTTATTCCAGTTCTTCTTTTATGGGCATTGACCTTGCTTTTACCAGGTACACGCTTTTTTATGCCCCCGTTTTCTTGTTGCTTGAGAGCCGATCTTGGCAAGCTTAATTGAAACACCGTTATTAGACTCTTGAGTCTTCATCTTCAATCGGCGCTCGGCTATAATAACTTTTGCTTTGTCTTGATGTAAAGGGTAAAATTACAGACTCACTTGGGTTGTACAATGAATACAAGTGCGTAAAGAAAGAATTGCTCTTCATGACTCTAGGGCACTTAAATTAACGCGAGTGTTCACATGCAATAAAGACACTCGAAGATTGATGCAAGTGCAAGCAAGAAAATTTCTATCCCTTTTCTCACTTTGTGATGCCGACTTGTTTTCGTCTTGCCCCGGTGGGGGTGGTTCTTTGACGGGGATATGAGAGAAGCTTCACCAAAGTGTATGGGGCTTAATGGGGTGAGCAATGAAATGCCTCTCACTGTTTTGGTTATCGTACCATTCGCGAGAGAACTCTTTACCCCGCAGCCATGGAATCTTCTGCACTCATCTCACAAGTGTATAGATAGGGGAACCGTGTCTAGATATGGCTTGCCTTTCATCATTCTGGTGTGCCTCACCCAAAGATGCTCAATTAATCTTGTATTCTTCACTTAGCTGTCTATTCTAATAATTCTCAATGGAATCGGTGATTTAGACGTACAAAATCCTCATGCAAAATCTATTTGGAAAAGACATGCAGCATTTTAAACATGAGAGAGTTTGTACTCTTCAAAACGAGTAAATGGTTTTGACTCAAAAAAGATCATATTGACAACTTTAGGAGTTAACATGATGGTGTTTCCAAATATGTTAAATTTTGAACATCAAAATGGTTATTTGCAAATGGGTGTCGATAGTTATCCCTATTGATTAGGGATATGACTCATGAAGGATCAGCCGGGGTTGGGGATCTGATTGGGCATCTCTGTTTTTGCCCCTGCAGAAGAGAAGATGTACAAGTAGATCAATTAGTCTGGCCAAAATCAAATGTGAGTTGAGGCCTGAAGATTTTATGTCATTTGCTTTGGCGATACTTGAGACGCCATTTTGCTTGGGAGAGTTTGTTATCTTTGTTTTTGACTTTGTCGCTTAATCCTACAACAAACAAGACATGCTTCTCATTGATTCGTCATCCTTGCTTTTGACAAAGATCCCGTAACAAACAAGAGGGAATGTGTTAGTCATGAACTCTTTCAAGAGTCGAATAACTGGAATCGATACAACTTTACCCTTCTCTAGTTTGCAGACGATTGGGTGAACCTGAAGTGAGATGGGGACACAAAGTCCTATGTCCCTTGCTTTGTTAAGTCAATTATTCTCCAATTGGCTCTGGATGACATGTCATTCTTTATACGGAGTCAGGTGAATTTGATGTAGGTCATTCCCATGTACTAGCTTGGCCAATATTGACCATCAAATTTGGTTTTTGATTCCTAATGTTTCCTGTCAATAGGGAAAATACGTCAAAAGCGAATTCAAAGAGTGGGGAGTATTGGAAACGATATCAAATTACTCTTCTTCAAGGCTTGTATGTGCTAGCTCCTAAAGATATTTGAATGTCGATGATGGCCTCTTTATCTTGGCATAGTTTGACATTTCCTTCAATTGGCTTTCCTCATTTATGACCATGTATGCATGATTGCTGGTCGTTGATTCATCTTCAACGCCTTCCTTTTGTGGAATTTCTCCTTTTGTCTTTAACTATAGCAGCATTGAGCAAAGTCGTGTACTTCAAGCTTCTATGGAATCCGAGATGGACAATCAAAACCTCCAACTCTCTCGATGGCAATTACTTCTTGCGAGAGCATGCGTCCGAATAGGAAGTCGGGTTTCCAGGTCCTCATTTTGAATAGGGGCTAGAGACTTCATCTGTCCGGGATTTCTTCTCGTTGACAAAGAGGCCAATTCAAAGAAAGAGAAAAGATCCATTCCTTGTGCTTTTGGGCTTGTCGAAGCTGGAAGTCCCGTTGATGAAACCACAAAGATCTGGTTGCTCGTGCACATTGTGGGGAAAGGATATTGCTCTGGCTTGTGAAGGAGTTGGGTATGAGTAAGGTGGGGTGTATAGAGCTCTTGGGAACGGCTTGATTCCAACCGTATGCCTGTACCTATTACGTCCTATTTTTCGTTTCCTGTAAATAGAAGAGAAAGGACATCATTTCTAAATTATATTCAGAGAATAAGATGATTCTTTCTATTTGCCCCTCGTTTTCTTGGCATGGTATCTTTGAATTTAGCTAGTTCACATGATGTGCCAGCCTTCAAATGCCTCCCCGTCACACTAAGTCGGAGGGGATGGGAATGATCTTCGAGACATGAAATGAGTGAGTCGAAAGACAAACATGATTAAATTTATCGTCTTGTTTTAACAAAAGCTTTTGGGTGATGAAATATTTTTATTTTCAAAATAAGTCTTTGGGGAGAAAAAGCATGAGGAAGCCCAAATTTCTCAATATTCTCCTTGGATGATATATTTTTTTTCATGGTTGGATAGCATCACCGGGCTGGTTTGGAGTAGCGCCTCATGCTCTTAAAACAAAATATTATAATTGTACAATAGAGTACTTGAATGGAAAATACAACCGTAGCACACTAGATAAGATAAGAAACATGAAATTATAAAAACAAGTAAAACCCATGAAAACTCCCCGTGTAAAGGAGTGCTTTGATAGTGTTGGTTCTAAATCAAGCGCCTTTGAGTTCCTCACCTCCAGTAGACTCGAAGTATTCACATGAGAGGACCACTTCATTGAAGCTATGGAAATGCAACCCATACAACCAACAACGATGCTTGCGAGGTAAAGCCCGTATGAATAGCTTTATCATCTATTCTTCGGCCAGCCGAGGGTAAGTTTGCATCATAAAATCCTCCCACCTCCTTGCATATACTCAGAAATCCTCCATTGGTCTTTTTTCCGAAGTGAACCAAGTTCGACAAGGCACTTCAATTCCAATCGGCTTTGATACTGAATCGGGAATGCAGAAGACAGCTCATTCCAATCTCTCATGAGGTATATATCTGTTGTGATGAACCATTGTAATGCAGATCCTGTAAGACTCTCTTGGAAGGCCTGAGTTGTGAATGACATCGGGTCATAGTACCGACTCATTTCAGCATGGAAGCACTGCAAGTGGGCCACGGGGCAAGTCGTGCCATTATACTTGCGGAGATTAGGTATCCACATCTCTCCAGGGGTCATGATCCTATGAGCGCAAGACGGGCTTGATGTATCTTGGTTAGCCACCGGTTTTCCCACCGCATATCCGTTGTAGTGGTGAATTTTCTGTTTCAGGAGTTGGATTCTACCGAGATTATCCCATTGCTTTCTTCGGGTCAAAATTTCCGAACGATGATAAAGTATTGAAGCTATCCTCATGGTTAGAGGACGAGCTTAGTACTTTGTTAGGATCGTAACTGATAAAGACGTATGCTTCTTCTTTTGACGGGCCTTCATCCCCGGATGAGAGTAGGGAAGCTTGATTATACGATGAATCGTCGCCATTGTCGAAATAACGCTTGGGAAGTCCTTAGGATTGTATTATGGAGCCGGGAAGTCTTCGTGGTTGTCCTCTAGGGATGGTAGCCTTCAAAACTGTATTCTTGGGAATGTTCGAAGCTTTGGTGCGGTGGCTCGTCGGCGCATGCTACATTGATCTCGCTTAAGCTTTCTTTCTTGGCTTCGGTTCAAACCTTTGAGTAAGACCCTTCGTTTTGCCGCCTTGATTCTCAAGGGAAGTGAGAGACATTAGAGTTTCACCGTTTGATTCACTTTCCAGTTGATAGGGGTTGGTATTCTTGGACCCTAGCTCTTGGAGTAAGCTTGGGGAGTTGTCCACAGTGCCCCGGTCTTGAACAGTGCTCGTGTCTTTGATCTCGTACAAAGGCTCCTTGCCTTTCCTAGTGAGAAATTTTCCAAGAATGGGTGTTGTTCAGCTACCCATTTATCATGCAAGGCTTCATTGACATGCTCTTCTCCTATCTCAGCGACTAACGATTCCTCGTGCTCCACGATCATCGGCTCTTTGTAGGGTAAGGTGATGTCAAGATTATACTCTTGGTGAAAACATGAATTAGTTCCCTCCAGGTTTAAGGGGATTAATCTTCCCGAAAATGTACCATCGCAAGGCGGGGCGCCAAGCTCGATTGGTACGATTGAATCATCCTTCGGACCAAGTAGGCCCGCAAGTAGGTCTCGGGCGGAAGGTATCAGCATACCTTTCGCATTCAGGTGCTTTGAGTTTTTTAGGGATCTTAATGTCGGCGTAATTAGACAGGTCCATGGGATTCTGCTCTTGCAACTGGCTTAACTTTTTCATGATCTTTTCAAAGTGTCTATGGTACTGGCTATTTTCTGGCAAATTTGCGGGTGTCATGACGGCAACTACAGAGTTGGGCTCAGCTTGAGTGGATTTCATTTGTCTCGAAAGTTGTTGAAGGACAATGGACATCTGTCCTACGCCGTCTTCAATGCTAATGAGACGATTTTGTACATCATTCTGATCGGGTCCTATTGCATGAGGCCATTCACGAGCGATTGGTGGCCGGCGATTCATAATTACCTGTTCGTTGCGAAAACAAAGAATGAGCATGAAAGTAAACAAAGATTGACCCATGGCAATGATCTAACCGTTTTTTTATTTATCAAAAGAGGATTTATAGACTGCAAACTCCTGACTTGAAATTGGAATGACGGGATGAAATACTAGATATTAAACAAAAGTTCCTAAACAATGGGACAAAAGTTTCACACTATTAACACTAAGGGGCACATGATTGCCAATTTATATGCGACGGGGAGTCTTGCGCTTGCGCGGATGCTTGCTTTCTTGGGCCGGCTCTGAGGTGTGCATCCAGTCCATTCCCAAATCCCTCTCCATGAGCTCTGCTTGCTCGTGCTGGCTGCTCTCGATGATTGCATGAGGGACTGATGGCTTCCATTTTGTCGGGATGCGATGGTTGTGGATGTAGGACATGGAGGCGTGGTGGGTTTTTTCTTCTCCCTCAAGTCCTTCAGGTACCACGATCCTTTTGCGATGGCACTTGTCCCAAGTTTCCTCAGCAATAGAAATTTCGATTGCGTAGTCACGGCTTGTGTTGAAAAGAACTAGAGGGATCATCCTCTTGAAAGGCAGTGGGATCTCCTGAAGGGCTCCATATTGTCGTGCTACTCGATACGGGTAAATAAGGAATGGCGCCGGTGAGGCCGAGCAATGGAATTGGGCGGGTGCGTATGAAAGCAAAGCGAGCTCTCTTTTCATGGAACCAACCAGCACACCATTGGAATGCCTCGAGCTGGGTCTCTTAGGAAGTTTACCCAATTTAAACAGTTTGATTGGGAATGTATGGTCCTAGAACCATAAATTTTTGTAACGGATTTTCGAAAGCATTTGTTTTAGACGATCGCATGAAGTCTCAAAATTCGCTTAGGTGAGAAAAGAACCCGACTTGTAAAATTTCAGGAGAGGCTCGCATGATTTTCTCCGAGTTTTCTTTAAAACGATTAAAGGACAAAATGTTTCAGTTAAAATCATGTTGACATAATTCCCCCTCTTAAGATCTCGATCAACTATCCATGCCATCTAGGAGTTATGGCATTTCTTTGATGGGGGAAGATGATGAAGCCGAAAAAGGCCAGGAGGAAAATCTCACTTTTCTAGGTCATAGGCTGATTTTGGAAACATGCATTCATAAATTCCAGTGGGCAGGTATTATGGTTATCTTCAAGAATTTGCCTCATGACATGGATTTCGGTTCTAAAGGCGCGCCAACCCCGCGCCACGGGAGGGCGCCTCGATGGTTTGACGAGCTTTTTCTCAAGAGGCATTCCAGTGATGATGCTATATTCTTCTAGGGTTGGGGTTAGCTCAAACCTACCGAATATAAAAGTAACCGTCTTCGGGCACCAAATGTGCCATGGCTTGTATGACTTCGGGGCGAACAAATTTGGATCAACGATAGGAGATGACCGACTTTGGCCTTCACACGCTCTTGGGCAAATTGATCTAATTGACCCCACCATCTGAAGAGTTCTGCCTTGGGAGTAGGAATGAACTGGATATCTTCTTTCCCCATCGCATATAAACTGGGACTTGAAAAGCTTATCCTAAATTGCCATGGGCCAAATAAAAAGACTGAGTAACAGTAAAGAAATCATTTTGCTTTTAAAGAAAAATGGCAAGCACAAAGACATGCGCATGAGACGTGCGGCTTGATTTCTAACTGAGAAGGATTGGTGAGATTAAAAGGATATACGCCCGTCACAGTCTCGCATTAGCAGCATACCCTCCTAACCTCGGCTAAGAAATTCGGGGAAAAGAAAGGCAACCTCTACATCGCAGTCTCGCGTTCGAGGTCGTATCTTTCTTAACACCATCCTAGAAATCTTATGGCGGCCTAGGTCCGGGCCGGGTTGTGTGTGCCATGTGTAATGCTAAAACATTTAAGGATGCCAGACCAGCTTATCATCACAAACATTTTATTTTCACAGAATAAAAAAACTTTAAGCTATTACCCCGCACAAAGAGAAAAATCCAAGTCAGCAAAGCATTTAAACAAAGATAAAAACGGCCTAAGTGTTCAAAATCCCCAATGAGTCGCCAAGCTTCTCGCGACCTCTTTTTTTTTTCCGCACCCGCAATCGGATACGAGCGCCTAAGGAGGCTAATGGCTCGGCTGAATTTATTATGCCCGGACTCTCCCAAGTCCACCAATTCACGATTTTAATAGTCTAAATTTTTAACCTGTAAATCAATTTTTAAATTGGAGTCGCCACTAATCGATTTAGAGTGGGTTGATTAGAAACCCAAGTGAAGTATCGGGACAAATACTCACTCCGCGCAACTAGAGAAATTAGGATCGGGGACTTGATTACACTAGTTAATCACTAATGCCCTTTCGGTACCTAATCTTGTTTAAACCCCCGAGGTTTTTGGATGTTCGAGGGATTTTCCATGCATTTTTGGGAGGAAAAACATTTTCTAGGTCTTTTTCTAATTTTTTGGACACAAAAGGGATTTTTTTTGGGATTTTTTTTGTATTTTTGGGAAAATACAAGTCTTTTTGGCTTTTTCTGAATTTTTTGGCTTTTTCATGAATTTTTGGCATTTTTTGGAAAATATGAAATATTTTTTATTTTTGATTTTTCGAAAAATAAAATATTTTTTAATATTTTTTTCGATTTTTTGGAAATTAAAACATTTTTTAATATTTTAAAAGATTTTTCGATTTTCTGAAATTAATATATTTTTTAATATATATTTTTTTATAAATAATTTTTTTAATTTTCTTTTTATTAAAATATTATAAAAAGCCGACCGGTTCGGATCCGTTGGTTGGGTCCGACCTCGGTCACCCAAAACTAACGGGCCCGCTACGCGGGCCCAACTTTTTTTTTTTTTTTTTTAAAACAACGCCGTGGCCGAGCGTTGGGGACGCCCGGCCCGGCCCGACGACCCGACTCCATGACCCGCTCCCCGGCGAAACCCTACCCGAATCCGACCTGAATCGCGACCCGGTCTTCCGCTGCGCCCGCAATTTGCGGAATCCATACCCGATTCCCGATCCGGTCCGACCCGACAACCTGGGTCGCGACCGGAAAATCGGAACCCTAGGGACTTCGAATCGCGGCGCCGAGGCATAACTGGGGGACGACGGCGACGCGGCGGGCGGCGGCGGCGGCGGCGACGGCGGCGGCGCGGCGGCGACGACGGCGGCGGGGCGACAGCGACGAAAGTGACAAGGGTTGGACTCGGAGGGGGAAACTATGGTGATGGCAACGGCGGCGGTGGCGGTAGCACTACCCGTTCGTGGCGATGGCGTCCGATGGTGGTGGCATCAAAGGGCCGCAGTGTGGGCGGCGGATGGCGACGGCGCCCTGCAATTTCCGGATCTGGTGCAACCTTGGCGACCGGTTCTTTGCAACAGCGTCGGAGCGGCGGCGGAGACGCGGCTGCGCCGGCGACAACGGATCCCATCTCGGTCGGATCTAGGCCGTCATCGGCTCGCCTCGCCGCTCGCGCTTCTTCTCTCCCCTACTTCCTCCTCCGGCGAAGCTTGGATCCGCGGCCGCGAGTCTTCGGACCCCCCAAGTCTCTCGGTGGGGTGTCCAAGGGCCGCCGGCGATCCGCCTCTCTCTCTCTCGAGTTCGCTCCGCCGCCGACGGCCTCCCCGATGTCTCGATGGGAGGTCGTTTAAGCTCACGACCTGCCTCCTCTCTCGCTCGCTCCGATTCCTCCCGAAGTCTCTCGGTGGGAAGATCTCGAAGCTCGCCGTCCCGTTCTTTGACGAAGGTGGTGCCCTTTATAGGTGAGGGGGCGGTCGGTTGACGGAGCTCACCGCGCCCCCATGCGCCGAGTGGCCTCCGCCGGCCGAACCGACGTCCCATCCGATGCCGAGCTCCCACGCACATCCTTATCCGACGCCGCCCGCCCCCTTGCTCCACGTGCGCTCACTGTTTCCTCCATTTTGCTCCGGCGTCGCGCGCGTCCTCTTATCGGCGCGTGCTACTTATCCGGTTGAGGAAGAAGACAGGGGAGGAAGAAGACAAGGAGAAAGGGCCGGGCTGAGCCATGCGGCTGGGCCTCGCGGGCCTACGAAGGAAAAGAAAAGAGGGAGGGGCTAGGCTTTGAAGGCCCAGCCCTTGTGGCTGTTGGCTTATGCTTTTCTTTTTGTTTCTTTTCATGTTTTTATTTGTTTTTTGTTGTTTTCTTTTTTTTTTTATTATCTACTTACTCGAAAAGACAAAATAAATTAAAAAATTAATTAATAAAATAAAATAGGCCTAAAATTAAGGCGTCAACACCTATAACTTACTCTTTGAGCTATAATTCCCAATTTCAAAGTTTGAAGCCTAGTATTTCAAACTTAGTTTTCTAAGATCCATTCTCATCTCACTAGAACTCCCTACTTAAAGATTCAAATACCTCATTAGGAGACCTATTTCGTACATATTGCCAGAGGATCATAATCCATTCCTCAGAATCCCAATTCCTTGTTCGTATGATCATAATTTTATTCAAAATTGACAGCTTATTTGAAAGAACCTATCTTAGAGCTACGCAATCCAAATTAGCCATAATACATGAACAATTCAATCTCATTTAAACTCATCATAGTAGACAACGGTATTAAATGTGTAGAGAGCCATCACGTATTTTCTTAAATAAATGCATCAATCTTTAATACTATTATTACTCTTATGACTCTAGGAATTATAACTTAAATTCCTAAATATCACATCTCCTCAACTATTGTTGGAGGAATCGGACCATACTTGTTTCGCATTCTCTTGTGGTCGTACTCCTTAAGTGACCTTGTTGGGCCCCATGAAATCATAGCCACTTGTCTGGTATTGCAATTTTTGCCACAAATAGACGCAAAAAAGTTAAAAGTCCTACAAGAAGGCTCCGGGCAGCTTGACTCACAATGCGTTTTGTGGTTGCCAACACATTGATCCTACCGATTCAGATTTCAACAAGGTACAAATCAATGCAGGATATGGGCAAGTGATGCTTGTAATTCTTCCAATGCTCGCCCCTTGGTCTCCGGCACTAGCTTCGCAGTGAATACAATAGTCAAACCACAAATGCATGCGAAAATCAGAAAGGTTCCTGAAAGCAGCATAGTCAATGCATAGATTTGTTAGTACATACAACCGACATAGAACACATGCGGTTCAGGTATTTAAGCTCCATAGAAGCATAGCCCGATGAAAACTACCAAACAAGAAGGAAACAAAAGGAGAATTACTTACCAGGTGCACTCCATTCGAGCATGAAGTTGAAGGTGTAGGTAACAATCCAAGAACAGGACCACCTGGAGAAGGTCACCACGCTTCCAGCTGACCCTTTAACATTTATTGGGAATACCTATTGGGAACACGTCCATCAGAATAGATAGTTTTCTAATCCTATACGTGGTCTTGAAATAGAGATTATAGAGTGCAATATTAGACTGAAGGTATCTATTTACCTCAGACATTATAACCCACGGTAACCCCTGCCATGCCTAGTGAGTAAGTTATGGAATACACCTAATTGCAATAATCATCTGTCAGCAACTTCAACACAACTAGTCCTGGAAAGACGGCTGACGACTTAGAAGCAGTAATATTGAATGAAGAATTCAGCTAATTGTTGCTTCCATGTTGAAAGAGAACATGGTCAAACATTTTTCATTTTCTTTCCCCATCTTGTCCCAGACAAATTGAGAAATGAGTTGAAAACGAAATTCATTCCGATAGATTTTTCTAAAACTGAACAAAAACAATCAAGCGCAAAACAATCTTGTTTCTCTTTTGTTGAAGTGTGCTCTGGCAATGTATTATTGCCTGGAGAAGTAGAACTGAGCCGCAACTTGTTATGCTCTCAATTATAGGAGCTAGTCGTATAAGAGTTGAAAAACAAGAAAAAAGAAAGTATTTGTTATAGATGTTTACCAAAATGCATACATAGGCTGTAAAATGGGAGTGACTTTCTTCCAATACTGCAGGTCCTGGTTTAACAGCAAGGTATTAAAACAAAGGATATGGCCACTTGATGGCATCAATAAGAATGAGTAGGCTTAGCTAGTGTTTGAATACCTGCATGAAGAATGAGAATCCCAGAAGAAAGCAACTGAAGCCCATTCCAGCGGATGAAACCTGCAAACGAAGGTCAGATTTGGTTATGCTTATGAGCAACTTTAGAGCTACGTCAATATGTATTAATTTAGTCACCAATAGAAGTGGTCTTCTTCCAACTTTATCTGTCAAGATTACACTAAGAGCGCTTGCTGGGATCTGCAAAACAGGTGAGGAATCTGAAAATGGGACAAACGAAATTTTCTTCTAGCACGATTCTTGTTAGTCGATTACCTGGACAATAGCTATGCTTCTGGTACCAATGCTGCTTGAAAAGTCTGTCAGGATGATAAGTTGAGATTACAAGTCTTCATTCTTTATGATTAAGTAACAAATTAACAGCGATCTTTACCAGCTGATTTAAATATGGCGCTCGCATAATAATTAAACGCATTCGCCCCTTCAAATTGTTGTAGCATCATCAATCCAACTCCTATCTAAGCTTTGCAAACATTAGGAAATAGAAAATTAAGAGCGAAAAATAGCAAGCCATTCGATTTTTTTTTTTTTAGGGAAGGCTTACTATCAGGGAGTGAGCATATCTTTTGTTGAAACAAATCGAGAATCCTAGATTGGGATTGCCGTTCAAAGGTTTCTGTATAGTCCTGTAAGACAATATGAATGGAAATATTAATAAGTGATAGGAAAAGGGAAAATTCTGGATATGTTAAATGGAGATATTACTCTAATTTCTGCTGCTTCTTGGGAAATGTCGATGCTTTTGCCTCGGAGTCTCTGCAATGTGACTTGAACTCCTTTTTCTTGACCGACTTTACCTGTCAGTCATTAACTACGCTAATCATCTTCCTTGCAATGTAGAAGGCCTTTAGAGTTTAGTGGTGTGGAGATCATGTGTTCCTTAAAGTATCCCCCATGAAAGGAATATCTTGATTTGGAAATGAAGGGTGTTAAGCCCTAGATTTGTTGGACCTTTGAGGTACTTGAAAGAATAAGAGATGAAGCTTATCGTTTGGCACTACCTCCTAAATTGGGAAATTTACATTATGTGTTTCATGTGTCGATGCTGAGAAAGTACTAGCCGAACCCGGTCACATACTCGATCATGAAGCCATCAAAGTGAACGAGAGTGAGATACATCGAAGAGCCTATGCAAGTGCTGGATCGAAAGGAGCAAATTTTAGACTAAGAAAATCCCGTTGGTAAAGATATTATGGCGACATCAATGATGTGGAGGAAGCCACATGGGAGAGTGAAAATGAGATGAGGGAAAGCTACCTCACTTGTTTCAAAGGCATAAGTGATGTCTAATTTCCGACGACGAAATTCTCTAAGGAGGGGAGAATTATGGCATCCCAAAATTTCAAGACAATTTCTAGAGTGCATTACGACCTATGCAAAAGTAAAATGGTTGTGTCATTGAAGTATGTGGTGGCCACTAGACCGAAGAATTGTATAGATTAAGGCCGAACACTTTAATGGAAAGATATCTTATGTTCTTGGGTTATCAAAGTTGGCGCTATAGGATAATTTGTAATGTTGCAAGTTTTATGACCAAGTGAATAAGTATAATTAGGTAATTATATGATGGGTAATTAGGTGATGATTAAAAGGGAAAAATTAGAGAAGAGGGCTGAATTTTTAGCCCAAGACCAGCCCCACCATTCGAACCTTTGGCTTGGCCCGCAAAGCCAAAGGAAAGGAGCTATCGTCGACCAAGGGGAGGAGGCCCGCCCATCTTCTAGCCCATCATGCATGGGAAAATGTCAAGTGTCTTCCCCTAGGGCCAAGTGGCATTAGCCATGCAACCAAATGATTGCAAATGATGAAGGGGAAAGAAAGAGAGGGAGAGTGAGCGGATTGAGAGAGAGAGAGAGTGAAATCGAGAGAGGGAGAGCAAGCAAGCGAGAGAAGAAGGGGAAGAGGGAGGCCATTCGCTGCTGTTCGTCGCCGCCGTCGAGCCGCCGAGTCCCGCCTTGCCCCACCATCTTTGCTTGCTGTGTTGTGCTCGGATTAGAGGCAAGTAGATTCCGTTAATCTACCTTTGCTTGCTGTGTTCGTGTGTGATGAATGGTGAATTTCGGATGTGGATGAAGTGTGAAATTTCGAAGCTATAAGTCTTGTGTTCTAGCCTAGTGTTCTGTTTTTGGAAAAACAGTCCGACCTTTGATGATTTCGTGAGTTGCATGCAATGTTCTAGTGGGAATTTGGCTTTGACTTCTTGATGAAAGTTGTAAAGAACTCCTTAGAGAGTAACATATCAAAATTTCAGAATAAATGAACAAGTATAGACTGGTGAAACTATTTTCTTTGAAGAAGTTAGATCTGGAAATCATAATGTTGACCTAGTGTGATTCTATGAATTTTATAAAATTCTCCGGTTGAAATTTGATCTCGTGTTTTGAATGAAACTTGAAGATGACATGTTAAGGAGTAACATACTAAAATTTTAGAGGAAATGGATGAGTTTAGGTTGGTGAAACGATTTTATCCGAAATGGTTAGATCTGGGAATTGTTGCCGAGGGTTGAGACGGCTATGGTGATTATAGTTTTTAATCTATCACAAATATGATTTCAAGTTTTTCATGAAATATTTACTTCTGGATTTTTCTATAGCATATAAAAATTTCAGAATTTTTGGAGTTGATTTAGGATTTTTACTGAATTTGTGGGAATTTTTATTGCTTTCTAGGAATTGTTTTCGATTTCTTCTTTTCACTTTCTTTTAAGGCTTTGGAATCGCATTTTCCATTCAATAAATGTAATTGATTGATGAATTTCAATGAAATTACAAATTTTATTTGAGGGCATGATGAGGTACACCAAACCAGCCCGGTGATGATATCCAGCCGATAAAACAAAAGAAAATCCAATGAGAACTCGAGGCATGGGCTTCATCATGCTTTCTCGTGCCAAAATATTTCGAAAAATGTTTTTGCAAAGAATTTCAAAAAATCACAAGAAAATATGATTTAACCTGTTTATCTTTTTTATCATTCTATTTCATGTTTCAGGGGGACAATCATATAGCATGCAGAGGTGTGGAAATGGTCCAATCCAATGCAACAAGTGCTGATAATGATGATTCCGAAGACTCAATCGAGAATTCCATTGAGGTGCAACGTAGCTAGAAATAACATGAAAAAGCCAAGGCTCTTACGTCCAAGCGGACTATCACTATTAATTTAGGTGATACTGAAGCAGCCAAAGAGGTGAAAATTGGGGCAAATCTCCCTAAAGATGAGGCCGAGCACCTAGCTCAGCTACTGAAGGAATATCAAGACATCTTTGCATAGACCTACGCTGACATGCCTGGGTTAAACTCGTCAATCATGGAGCACTGTTTGCCTATTAATCCAAACATGCCACCTAAGAAGCAAGGTTACGAAGGACTAAACCTGAGCTCAAAGAAGATAGAAGAAGAAGTTATGAAGCTTCTAAAGCGAATTCATTGAAGTCTCACAATATCCTCGAATGGGTAGCAAACATCATGCCGGTGATGAAGAAGGATGGTCGTTCGAGTTTGTGTCGATTATCGGGATTTGAACAAGGCTAGCCCAAAAGATGACTTCCGCTGCCTCACAAAGATGTCCTTATTGATAGTACTGCCGAATTTGAATTATTCTTATTTATGGATGGTTTTTCCGGGTACAATCGATAAGGATGAAGGAGGAAGACAAGGAGAAACTGCATTTATCACCTCGTGGGGACCTTTCATTACAAGGTTATGCCCTTCTCAGCTCAAGAACGCAGGGGCAACTTACCAGCAGCCATGGTAGCATTATTCCACGATATGATGCATCAAGAGGTCGAGGTCTATGTTGATGATATGATCACAAGACTCACGACTGGGAAAGCCACGTCGAAACCTTGAAGAAGTTGTTCGATCGACTCCATGTGTTCAAGTCAGTTTCTAAACCCCACTAAATGCATGTTTGGAGCAACATCTGGTAAATTACTTGGATTCATTGTGAATAGTAAAGGGATTGAGATCGACCCAGCTAAAACTAAAGCCATATGAGCTACAACCTCCATCAATGGTGAAAGAAGTCTGAAGTCTTTTTGGGAGATTGAATTACATTGCTCGATTCATTTCCCAACTTTCCGAAACTGCCAAGCCGTTCAAGCTCTTGAAAAGAATGCACGAGTCAACTGGGATAATGAGTGTTGAAAAGCATTCGACAAGTTGAAACAGTACTTGATGAATCCACTAGTTCTTGTCCCGCCATTGCCGGGGCATCCTTGATTCTCTACCTCACCATTCATAATGAGTCATTGGATGCAATGTTGGCTCTGGAAAGTCCTTCAACAAAAAGAACGAGCCATTTATTACCCGAGTAAAAAATTTACTATGTCAGAGCTGAAATATTCGATGTGGAAAAGACTTGTGCTGCATTAGTGTGGGTTTGCATAGATTGAGACAATACACACTGCATTACCAGACATTCCTTGTAACTGAGAACAATCCTATCAAGTATCTACTTGATCGGCCAGCTTTGGTGGGTAAGTTGGCTAAGGGCAAAATTTTGATCTTAGAATTTGATGTGCAATATATGCCACAGAAGTTGGTTAAGGGTCGAGTGATTGCGATTTATTGGCTGAGAATTCGGAAGTCTCAAATAGTGATGATTATTCCTAGATGACCGTATCTTGAGTGTAAATGAAGATTCATGGACAAGTTCTTTGATGGAGCTGTGAACTTGTCTAGTTCTGGTACCGGGGCAGTTCTGATATCCCCAAATGGACAACATCACCCAGTAGCTACGAAATTGATATTCCCATGCACTAACAATATAGTCAAGTATGAAGCTTGCATCATCGGGCTTCAAGCTGCAATCGAGATGGGTAGCCAAATTAAAAGTGTTCGGGATTCCGTGCTAATTATAATACAGGCCATAGGTGAATGGAAGACTAAAGGATGCTAAATTGCTCCTGTCATGAGTACCTAGAAGATTTGGTCAAGGAATTCAATGAAGTTTCATTCAATATTTATCTAGGTCTCACAATCAATTTGCAAATGCACTCTCAACTTTATCATCTATGTTGCCAAGGCCGGCTTATTGTATGGTAGTGACTAAAGAGCTTGATGGAAAACCATGGTATTACGATATTATGAACTACATCCAAAAACAGGATTCCTTGAGGGAAGTAATCCAGCTGATAGGAAGTACATCATGAAGATGGCCTTAAAGTTCTTCGTTAGTGGTGAAAATTTGTACAAGAGATCTTATGATTCAGTCTTGTTGTAGTGTGTAGGTGCAGCTAAAGCCACTCAAATCATGCAAGAAGTTCATGAAGGAGTGTGTGTCCCTCATATGAATGGGCACATGTTGGCTAAGAAGATTATGAGATTAGGTTACTATTGGCTCACGCTAGAAGGTGACTCGTATCAACACATTCGGTTGTCATCGCTGCGATCCATGGTGATAAGATAAATGTCCTCCAAACCTGAGCTGCACTAGTTTTCCAAGCCATGGCCCTTCTCAATGTAGGGCATTGATGTGATCGCCTAATAAATTCAAGGCTTCAAATTGGCATCGATTCATTTTGGTAGCAATAGACTATTTCTCTAAATGGATCAAAGCTACGTCATTTGCAAGTGTCACTGCTTGCAATGTTGCGAAGTTCATCAAACGTGACATAATTGCTCACTATGGTGTCCTTAAAACAATTATCACTAACAACAGGACAAATTTGAACAACAAGCTTGTTGATGAGTTGTTCAGCGAGTTTAAGATCAAGCATCTAAATTCGTCCCCTTATCACCCTCAAATGAATAGGGTTGTTGAAGCGGCCAGTAAGAAGATTAAGAAGATCTTGGCAAAGACAGCCGAGAATTATCGAGATTGGCATAACAGATTACCGTTCACACCGATGGTGCATCGGACATCAATTGCATTTCTACCTGGCAACTCCTTTTGCTTTGGTATATGGCATGTAGGGTAGTTTTGCTCGTGGAAGTGGAGATTCCTTCCCGAGAGTATTATCCCAAGTGGAATTATCTCGAGGCAGAATGGTCGCAAAGAAAGACTTCAACAGTTGAACTTGATCGATAAGAAAACACTTAAGGCTCTTTTGTCATGGCCAAACTTATCAGCCAGAGAGTGGCTAGATCCTTCAATCGAAAGGTACGACTGAGACATTTCGAGGTAAATGATCTTGTTCTAAGGAAGCTGTTGCAATTTTTCCAGATCTGGGGGAAGTTTGCTCCAAACTACAAAGTGGCCCATATGTGGTAAAGAAGGTACTTCATGGCGGTGCTTTGATTTTGGAAAATGGATGGTCGTGAGTTTTCCGCTCTAGTTAATTCAAATGCTTTCAAGAAGTATTACCCATGATAGAATTTGCCATGTCATGTTTTGAATTGCAAACATTTTATGATGAATAAATTGCCTCATTGAGTTGCAAATTCAATTGTCCAAACTTGTTGCAAATCTTGCATGTTTTCCTTTGATGAATTGTGTGAGATAAATTGAATGTGTCAAATGGGATACTTTGAATGACGAAAGGCAAGCCTAATTATATACACTATTTCATACATTAATCCCTAGTGAGTTGTGTGGGAAAGTTTCGTGCCCATGAGGGAAAGGGCGATCTCGCAAAAGGGTACGTCAATTAAGGTGATGAGAGGCAGATTCTTCTTCTGCTCCAAACATTACGTATATACCCATTGTTTAGCCTTTTGAGCTCATATACATGAAAGCTTTTTAAATTATCCCTATCAAGGATCATCCCACATCAAGACAAATTTGGAATGAATTGTAGGAATCTTCTTACTCACACTTGCATCAATCTTCGTGTATTACTTTCAAAGGTAACTTGTACGATAATTTGAAGTGCCTTAGGACGACAAAGAGCAATTCTTTCTATCCTATACACTTTATTCATTGCATAGCCCCTATGAGTCTATGAATTCATTTCATTAAACCCACTCGGTGATCATCCCCCACACTAGGGCAAGGCAAGAAAAATCAAGCCACTCAAGTAGCAAGATTTACAATGTGATAAAATGGAGACTTTGTCCAAAGAAAATAAGTGCAAAAATGGGGCATGAAAAGCAGTATGCCTAGTAAAAGCAAGGCTAGTGCCTAAAAAGAAAAAAATCAAACACTTGATGAAGTGAGTTGTATTCCCAACAAGGCGATACTAAAAAACTCAAATGCTGAAATGTTGCAATCAATGGAATTGTGATGTGAAGAAAATTTCCAATATTGGAGAAAAATTGGTGGAAATGTCAAGATGATCACCAGCTTTGACCCCTAAAACACTTTTTGGGCCTAATCATCTTTTTTCGTTTTCAACCCATGAACTTAGCCTACATTACGTCCCTTGCAAAGTCTCTTCGATTATGGCACTTGAACTAACGTAAAGTTCATATGTTTGAAAGCACGCTTGAAGAAGTGCGAGTAAGATAATTTCTGCTTCATTTCTCATGTTTCTTGACTTGTAAACCCCAAGATGATTGCGAAATATCACTATTTTTCAATAGCCTCGACTCAAAGAGTCTCCTTTGCTAAGCTGTTAACCAAGCCTGCATTACTGATCCCTTGTTAAGGACCTCTCGTGATTAGTAAGTTCATACCACTTGCGAGATTACTCGAACCCTTGTTTGGCATGACAATGATAGAGTGATTGTCAAAATCCTGCATCAAAAGTCAAGATAAATGACCCTTTAATGAGGATAAGTGAAAAGTCCTTTCAAACCAAGAGGTTCCTCATTTGACACATCCATGACACTTATGTGTTCAGATTGGAACATTATTTTTGAAATCTTTCCCAATGGAAATTAGGTGATGCAAGCTTGATATAAATCATCGTGCATGAACCTCCCTTAAATTAATGCATGTTTATGATTACAAATGCATGTTGCTTCTTCTATGACCACGTTTTGTAGAAGACATTTTCCCAGGAACAGAGATGTTACCAAGTAAGTATATCTCTATCCATACCTTAAATACTTGTCATTGTCTAGGTATTCCCTTTTGAATACAATGACACTCGATCGAGCTGTCCCCCAAAGTTTATTCTCCATATTCAGTCTCATTAAGGCGACCGAAGAAAGGTTCAAGTCCTGGCCGATGATCTATGCTACAACGTTAGGCTTACTGAAGAAAGGTTCGGGTCCTAGCCAAGCAATTACCTTAGTTCAGGCAACCGTAGAAAGTACGGGTCCCGGAAAGTGAATCCCCGTTTACGCGACTCGTAGAAAGGTACAGGTCTTAGACAACATTTATTGCTCTAACAGCAAATCAGAAAGGTACAAGTCCTAGAAAATATAGTTTTTCGTTAAGGTGACCGTAGAAAGGTACGAGTCCTAGACACAACCAAACACCGCTATACTAGGCGACGCGTAGAAAGGTACGGGTCCTAGGAAAGCGGTTTCCTTACAAAACATTGCTGCCATACTAGGCGACCGTAGAAAGGTACGGGTCCTAGGAAAGTAGTCTCCTTATAAGGTCTCGTTACTATTTTAGGCGACCGTAGAAAGGTACGGGTCATGAACGTGTAACACCAACTATCTTGAATCACTCTACCCTCCTTGAAGGTAAGTCATTCTAGGTAAGTTCCTTTAACATCTGAATTGGCATTTCCATACATCATAAAATTGCACTTCAAAATGGAATTCATTTTTCAAAAAAAAAATCATTTAGCGTATGTGTATAGTCAAAATTTAGGTTTCAATTTGTCTTTGAAGGCAACCTCTACGAGCTCACCTTTAAAGAGGGGGCAGCTATTGACACCAAAATTTTAGCTATTTTGTTTACTTAAAGCATCTCATAGCATTTACATTGTTTAACTTATCTTTTAAAAAAAAAAAAAAAAAAAATTGTTCTAAAAAATAAAATAAAAAAAAAATAAAGGGGGATGAGAGATCATAAAGTATTTTGTTATGGAGGGAAATTTTGAAAGATCTTGAAGATTGGATAATGGAGCCTTATCAAAAGATAATCTTCAATGGTGGAGCAAATTATCTTGGAAAATCATGTCAAAGGATTTTAGATTTTAGAGCTATTTTCTGGTTGAGGATATCTCCCCTTTTCGAAGGATGATCTTTAGCGATTGGGTCAATATACACAAATCTTCATGGGCAAAACAAACTAGGTCTTTTCTCCATAAATAGAGAGTGCAAGGCTTCGAAATGGGGGTTCTTTTCTCGAGGATGAAGTTAGAAAATTGAAGAAAAGAAATTTTCTCCTCTGGTTGAGAAAAGTGAAAGTCTCCGCAGAAAGTATAGAGGGGGCAAAGGTAGAGTGACGTGGAGAGAGGGAGAGAGAGAGAGCAAAAAAAAAAAAAAAAAGAGAATCGGATCGTCTTCTTCACGGGGGCTTTGACCGCACCGTCCCCACGCTCGCACCAGCCGACGCCAAAATTGTCTCTACCGGCCATCTTAGACGTCCGCCTGCCCACCCGCGACCCAAGACGACGCCTGGTCGGCACCACCGGAGTCCGACACCACCGTTGTCGCCTCTCTCGCCACCATTCGCCGCTGAAGCACCGCCGACCCCCTCGGCCTCCGTCTACACCCCCGTTCGGAGTCCGATCTGCTGCATTGGAACAAAGGTCTCGCCCGACTCGCCCGCAACCTCGCGGCTCGGTGAATCCCGAGCTGGCCCGCTTTCGTCGCACTTCCGTTCGCTACTCCCGACTTGCGCCCAACAGATCTCAAGCCGACTTCTCCCCTTGCCTTTTTGTGAGACGCCTAAGCCAACCTAGCTCTGCCCGCTACTAGCACCGCCGGATCTTATCAACCAAAGGGCCCACCATCACGTTCCTGCTCCATTTGAAAAGAAGAAGCAAAGGAAAAACAAAAAAGAAAAAAAAAGAATCCAATTAGGTACTTTAGTTTTATTATTATTATGTTCATTTATTTATTTATTTATTTATTTTCTAATAGCATTCTCTAAGTTATTTAAATTGTAATATCATATGTCGATATTTATTTCAAAATCTTATAGGCATTATCCATAGGGGTTTTGCCCAAAATTAATGTAATTATTAATTTGATCCGTAAGACGTCGGATCAATTTTTTAATTATATTAAGTATTGGGGTTTGTTGATAGTATTTTAATTATTGAATCAATGTAATTATTAATTTGATCCGTATGATTTCAGATCAGATTTTAATTATTTTGAACTCTTCGTCATGATGTTTAGGTTAGAGTAATCGTTAATTTGACCTGTGAGACAACATGTTATTTTTCAATTATTTTAATTCTTTATTCGTTGAATATATTGATTGTTTAGATTTAATATTTGATAATTACTCATCTTTAAAAAAAAACATAAAAACATAAAAAAAATTAAAAAAATCAAGTCTTGCATTAGAGTGTGTTGGTTTAGTAAGTTAAGATTGCATTTTAGGATTGTGTTTTGGATTATTTTTCGAATAGATTAGATTGGATTTAATTTTTTAGATAGGCTTAGATAATCTTTGCATATTTAAATAACCTCATTTTTCTTTAAAAAATAAGTTTTCTAAGATAGGATAGGGCTTAAGTCAAATTAACCCCAAAACATATTAGAAAATTATTCATTTTTAGATAGTTTAATTAAGGTTTTTATTAATTCCGAATTTCAATAAAAATACAAAAATATTAGGCGCAGGTCAATTAGTTTGCATGTTAGGTCCATTTAATTAGAAATAGTTCGTTAGTAACATTAAGTCATGTAGTTAAAGTGCATGTTTTAATTTCGAGATAAAAGAAAACCCAAAAAAATAAAAATTGTTTGCTTTGTGTGTTTATCTCTTTTGATGCAATTTGTTTGATTCATTGAGTGTTTAATAATGATTGAGTACCCGTGTGGTCATCATATTGCATTATAGTAATTTAAGTTAAAATAAATCCAAGCTGCTTGCAAAAACATTTTTGAAAATAAAAAAATGGTACTTGAAAGAGCATTAGATAAATCTAGTGTAACAAAATCCTGTACCCTTAGTCTCTCGGTTAGTAGGAGTAAAATAATTCTCTCATTATTTTACTTAGGTGTCTAATCGACCTACCATAAACCGATTAGTGGCGATTCATAATTAAAATTCATTTACGTGCTAAATATTGAACCTTAAGTCGCGAATTGGTATGGGCTTGGGAGAGCCTGAGCTAAGTTAAAAAAATTAGTAGTCCATTAGCCTAAACTTTGGTGATGCACCCAAAAATGAGGTCGCAACACCATCTAACTACCGTTCTTGGGGACTTGATTAGCCCTCACAAAATGCTTTTGTCAAGAGTAGAAGGATTAATGATAACATTCTTTTGGCCCAAGAGCTCTTTGCTAGCTTCCATCTCGGACCCTCATTTGCCTAAGTGCGCTATCAAGGTAGACTTTCAGAAGGCATATGACGCGGTTGATTGGGATTTTCTTAAATTAACACTTATAGCGTTTGGTATCCTTGCCTAGATGACTAAGCTTATTATGGTCTGTGTGTGCACTTCGAAGTACTCCATCTCAATCAATGGGGAACTTTATGGCTTCTTTTCCTAAGTGGCCAAGGCCTTCGACGACAGGGGATCCTATGTCGCCTTATCTTTTACCTTAGTGATGGAAGTTTTTCTAGGATTCTCGCCTCCCGCGCTCACATCCGGACTTCAAGTTTTTTTGGAGATGCAAAGCTTTCAAGCTCTCTCACCTTTTCTTCGCAGATGCATTCTTATTCCGGGCGGATTGGGCGTTGGTTTCCTTGTTAAAAAGTGGGCTAGACATCTTCTCTTCTTAGAGCGGTTTGAGACCAAATTCAAATAAGAGTGAAGTCTTCCTTGTAGGTAGCTCCCCTTCTCTTCGGAATTATATCCTTATGGCCCTTAGGTTTCAAGAAGGAAAGTTGCCAGTAAAGTATTTGGGGGTACCGATCATCACTAAGAGGCTTAGCAAAACAGACTGTATTTCACTTATTGACCGCATCACAAACCAGAGTCCAATCTTGGGCCCAAAGATTCATTTCTTTCAAGCTGGAAGACTTCAACTAATCAGCCAGTTCTCCACTCTATCCAAAGCTTTTGGGCCAAGTGTGTTTATTCTTCCGTGTTCTCGTGTTAGATCACATAGAACAAATCTTGAGGCAATTTCTTTGGAAATGCCCTTCCCTTGGGGTTGGGGGGGCCAAAGTCACTTGGAAGGAAGTATGTCTTTCAAGATTGAAGGAGGTTTGGGCATTCGCAGGCTTCGCAACCGATATAAAACTTCGATGCTTAAGTATATTTGGATCCTTTTCATAGATAAGGAGTCGTTGTGGTGTATATGGATCCATACGACCTTCTTAAAGAAAGAGAATTTTTGGGTTTCTCGCATCCCCTCTCGTTTGTTCCCCGGGATTGGAAAAAATTCTTCATCTAAGGCGGGAATTCCAATCATCCTTTTCCTAGGAAGTTGGTGATGGTTTCTCAATTTCTCTCCAGTTTGACTTTTGGCACTCGAGAGGCTGTTTCACTTGTTCTTACAAGATTCCTTCATTAATAGTTCGGGCTTTTCCGGACAAGCCACATTAGTGGATCTTTTCACCCCTTTATGGTGGTGACCTCGGGACTCTTTTAGAAGCTAGAGATTATTCTCTTCCGGTTCTCTCTCATTCCCCCGATAGATTTACCTAGCTTGGGTGCTCTTCTGGTGCTTTCTCAGTAGCCTCGGCTTGGGAAATCATTAGAAGGAAGAAGGATCGTGTTCCTTGGGCTTCACTTATATGGAACAACTCTATCACTTTAAGATTTCAATTTAATCTTTGGTTGATAATTAGAAACCGCTTACCCACACAAGTTCTCCTCCTTTCTTATGGTAGAATTAATAGTGGTTTATGTGCTTTTGTAATTCAGGCCAAATTCTATTGATCACCTATTCTTTGACTGTCGTATCTCGGCTAGCCTCGCTATTTTGGGCTGCGAGATGTTATCTTCCGTGGAGAAATAGATCCTAGTCGGAGAACCTCCTTTGGGCTTTGAAATTCCTTCCTGGTAAGGATTTTCTCCACTTGCATCACCCATTTCTCTTTGGAGCCTTATGTCACCTGATTTGGAAGAAGCGAAACAAAGATATCTTTTGTGGGGAGACCTTGGGATTGGTGGCTTTGAAGAACCATCTCATCAAAGTGGTCAAAGACAAGGCTCTCACATTTAGTAACGTGGTGGATAACCCTAGGAACAGGAGGCTCCAGTGAAGTTGGGGGCTCGATTCTTCCATCTTCACCAGTCCTTAATCCATTGCTACCTCCTCTCAGTTCGGGTAGAGTGCTTATCATCATTCGCTGCTACTCGTCTAGCTGGCTGGTGTTTGTCTCTATCTCCCGAAGACAACCGGTCCTTGTTTTCTTCCCTATTGTCGTGGCTATTTTCTTTTGGTTCTTTTGTTTGGTTTTAGTTGTTTAGTTGGTCTCCTCGTTTTCTTGGGTGTTGTCTTTTATATCGGCTCCCTTACACTCTTTTTGACCTTTGTCTCTTTGAGTGTTTGTTTTTGGCGACGATCTTGTGTACAATTGGTTAAAGGTCTCAATATATTCTTACCTTTACCAAAAAAAAAAAAAAAAAAAAACTTCAATTGCATGAACGAGGAGCATGGACACTTACCAAGCACTGTGTTGAGTGGTCGAGTCGGTCGGGCGAGTTCTCAAAGGCATGCACATGAGAAACCCCTTCCTTTTTTTTTCCCTTTCTTCTTCTTTATTTCCCTTGTTGTCTTCGTTTACTCTATTTCCTTTCTATTTTACGAGCCCTCGGCCTAAAAACTTCGTCCAACCAAAGTATTTTGCAACATACTTGAATCGGACACAATTAGTCATAATAGAAGATGTAATATTTTTTGTTTTCAATGGTGGGGCACACAGGAAAAGAGAAAAGAAAATAAGGTTGAAAAGTCAATAAAGAAGACGATAAATGGATGCTTCAGCAGGATGAGTGTGGCACCCCTCGACGGCCCCCGATCTGATTAGGATCGCCACAGTTCGCTTACCTTTCACTTTCCTAATAATATGTCACCCCCGATACCATTTTAATTGCAGCGGATCCATACAACTTGGGGTTTTCATCTTTTAGATCAGTCCCTTGCGCAATTTATATACGAAGCACATCCAACAACACCCTTCCCTATATTCGAAAACGATGCACACCAACTAAACATTTATAGGTAAAAGCCGTACACTTTTATTCACTTAAACCATATGGACATCATTCATCGGTACATCAAAATGTCATAGTTTTCTATACTAGGCTATACTTCAAAAGATGACCAACAACTCTTCCAACAGTCGTATACTTAAAGTCCATCGATCAGTGTCGGCGTTCAAAAGTTCCCTCTTTTGCTATCCTCCTCCTCGCGGTCATATCCAACCGCTCAATCCATCTACTAATCTGAAATGTTGGTCCCCGAAAGGGTGAGTACAACCACTCAGCAGGTAAAGGATCAATAAACCACTCAATGCATCATGCCACACAATCATCACAATCATAGCATCACATGTCATTAAGGCATCCATGCACAACTTACCTTGGTATCATGCACATGTCATCATACCTCATGTACATACATCATCATATAGTCATCACCATCATGACATACACCTACCATCATCATGTATATCATCATGCATAGTTACCATGCATCCATGCACATCTCATCATCATACCACATGTACCATCATCATTACCATGCATCCATACACATCTCATCATATCATATCACATGTACCATCATCATTACCATGCATCCATGCACATCTCATCATCATAACACATGTACCATCATCATTACCATGCATCCATGCACATCTCATCATCATAACACATGTACCATCATCATTACCATGCATCCATGCACATCTCATCATATCATGCATATATCATCATGCATAATTCAATTTCAATTTCTCAATTTCATCCTTTCATTTTGGACCACCACATTTCTCTTTCCCGGGACCAATGTTTGCATCCCACATTCATCACTTGCGCCCAATCCTGGCGTCGCAAGAACCCTCCGGCACAATACTTGCCAGGCATCCGGCACCCCCACGCTCCGGGTATCTTGTATCCCAACTAGCATCACGAGGACCCTTCGGCACAATACTTGCCGGGCAACCGGCCATACCCTTTCAGCCGGCATCTCGCATCCCAACTAGCATCGCGAGGCATCCATCGGCACAATACCTACCGAAGCTTCCGGAATTATGTACCGATACCACCAGGCATCCCCCTAGAATTACATACCATATACCACCGGGCATCTTGAAACTCCCGAGGAAATCTCCGAGGCTCGCCATGAAAATGGTTTCCCCTACCCTCCGGAATTACATACCGACATACCACCAGGCCTCCCCTGGAATTACGTACCGTATACCACCGGGCATCCCAACACTCTCAGGGCATCGTCGACTCACACCTCCGACGGTCTTCTCATCACCACGATGCATATTCTCATACATCTCATTTTCAATTTCACATTCACAATTATGGCTCAATTTTCAACATGGCATATGATATGATGGCTAACAAGATCATTTTCATCATTTGATTCTTATATGCATCTCCAATCATCATATACATGCAGCAAGACACAATCATTCATAACAATACAATTCATGGAGTCCATACAATTTAGAATAGTCCATTTATCATGCCTTTTTGAAGTTTACTAAATTCCAGCTTGTACCATTTTAGAAAATATTTAAATTAAATATCCATATGATTCTCAAAAATCATGAAATCAAGACATGTGATAGAAAAGTCAACAAGATAACAATTTCATGAAGAACACATGCCCAAAAGAGTTTCACACAAGAAGATATAATTCACACAAACACAGCATGAAATTTCGGATAGAAACAGAATGCGCATTTTTTGAAATAATTCGATTAAAAAACCCGAATGACCTCAGAAAATTATGAAATTTTACCAGGTTATAGTTAAGACACTAAATTAGATTTTTTATGAAGACTTCTAGGCCAGATTAGTTCTAGATCATTTTCTATAAACGTACTAAGCTTCTGGTCCTCGCACCAAACGTCCAGTGTATGTTTCTCCGAAATATCGAGTTTTTACCCACATATTCTTCTTCGTTTCCTCTGAAATTTGGATATGTTTTACTTCACAAGGTCCCCTACAACGTTAATTAAGGGATCTAAGTCAAATTTCCAAATAATAGTCGCCATATGGGTCCATGAAGTCTCGGGTGTCCAGTACCGTGTTTCCAGATTAACCATTTTCAAGAGTAAGTCGATTCACTAGGCTACACTTGCTCATTTTACTTCAAATTTTAGTATGTTAATCTTTAGGATGTTCTCTACAAGTTTCATGCAGAAGTCAAAGAGATATTCTTGATAAAAATCGACATGCAACCACAAATTTACCAAAAAGGTCAGCAAAACAGTTCCAGATCTAGTGTCTTCGTAGGATGAGGGTTTGACCCCTAAATCTCCATCATTTTGTCCCAAATTTTAGTATGTTATATTTTAAGATGTGGGCTACAACTTTCATGAAGGAATAAAAGTCAAAATTCAACTCGAAACATGCATGCAAGTCTTCACAAGATTCTGGGTCAGGCGGTTCACACGAAATCAGCAAGCATTCTCAAGAACAAGTCACATTTTAGCTTCGGTTTTGCCTACCCTAACATCCGAGATCTACCACCAACAAATCACACATGCAAGAGTGGAAATCGATCCCAACTTGCCTCTAAGATCAAGCGGACGACAGCAAATGGACGGCACACCGCGACGAGACGACGGCGTGCGGGCGGACGAACGGCGAGCTCCTTCCTCTCCTCCCTCTCGGTTCCTCTCTCTCAACTCTCTCTCTCTCTCTCTCACTCTCTCAAAACCAGCCACTCCCTCTCTCTCTTTTTGGTTGTATATATATTTGCATGCATTCTTATTTTGCATAGGGGACACTTGTCCCTAAGAAGGAGACAAGTGTGTCCTTTGTTGAAGACACTTGGAGGCCATGTGGCTCCTCCTCTCCCCCTCCATGCATCGACATGGGCCAGGCTTATGGCCCACTTTAGCCCATCTCACTTGGGCTTAAGGTCCGAACTTAAATGGCCCAAGTTTATTATTATTATTTTTATAATACATCTTAATCATCATTTAAATAAACACCTACTTGCATAATAAAATGGCCAAAAGACTTTGTGACATTAATCCATCAAATCTATAAAGTGCATAGTCAAGAACAAAGTCTTCTTTATCAAATTGTCCTATAGCACCAACCTTGATCATCCATTAACATTTTCTACTTAAATAAATAACTAACTTGCAAAAATAATAATAAGGCCATTAAACTTATAGTCACAAATCCATAAATTCCAATTTATGATGCACATGGCCAATGATAGAATTTTCTTTCCTCTCACATAATTATCCATTAAAAAGCTTGGCCATAAATCTTATTGCAAATTATGGATTAAATGGCCATAACTTGATGGTACTTCCATCACCTATTCATAGACTTTAATGTAACTAGAGGTCATTATGAATTTTGGGATGCCACAATGAGAGCTCGTAGAATAGAAAGAAAAAAAGAGAAAAGTAAGAAAAGAAGGGAAGAAGAGGAAAGGAGTTTCTCATGTGCACACCTTGGGACCCGGTAAATGTCAACACTCCTTGTTCATCTAATCAAAGTATTTCTCGGGTTTATGGCTTGAATTTGGAATTTTGGGACAATCGAGATGCGAAATCCAATTTTTGAGTTGTGGAGCTTCGGGATTTCATGGAAATGGAGGTTTAAGTTGTCCTGGAGCCGTGGGGTTAGTCGAAGACCATTTTAGAGCAATGGTTTTGTTGAAACGGGATTTTAGGGTTTTACAGGCCGGTTCCTTTTTGTGTTTTGGTTTGGATAATCGCTTCGAGTGAGCAATTTGTTAATGCGTGGGAGTTATTTTGTTAGCGTTGCTTAGCTTAGTTGAGCCAGCTAAGATAGCATTTACTTGGTTTTGATGCTACTTATCGCTTATATGATAGGAATGCGAGTTCCTTGGATCGAGTGAGCCTTGTCATTTAGTTTAGGGCATATCGAGGTGAGTGGTACTATATCCTATTTGAATTTGTAAAACTCATGTTCCAAGAGTGCTGGGTATTATATATAAATATGAATTATGAAATGACGTTTGTTGCATAAAAGCCAGATCTAACATTTATTGATCTTTGGTTTGTTTATGCATGTTTAGAAAGTGCGTTTGCAAAGTATTGTAAAGGAATGTGTGTGCGTGTGTGTGCATGTGTGTGTGTGTGACTACTTTGCAATTGGTTTATGGAAATGTTTATGAATAATTTGAGAAATGGCGGATGGTTATGTTGTGGTGAAAAGTTATTTGTTTGGTGTATGAGATTGATTTCTGAAATGGATTCCTAGTATTGGAGGATGGTTTTCATGCTCAATAGGAATGTGAACCAGTGATGGGTGAACCCTTGTACCACAGCGATGTCTTCCACATTGCAACTAAAGGTGTTTCCGAAGATGGAAGACATCGCTATGGTACAAGAGTTTCCGGACGTGTTTCCGAATGAATTGTCTAGCTTGCCACCAGAAAGGAAGATTGAGTTCGTTATCGAGTTGGCTTTCGGGGCGAGCCAATCTTTAAGGCTCCCTACCGCATGGCGTTTTCAAAGTTGAAGGAACTAAAGGTGTAGATGCAAGAGTTGTTGGATATGGGATTTATACGTCCCAAAGGCATCACCTTGGAGAGCACCGCCCGTTCGTGAAGAAGAAAGATGGCTTGTTGTGTCTTTACATCAACTATCTCAACTCAACCATGTGACGATCAAGAATAAGTACCTATCGCCAAGGATCGACGACTTGTTTGACCACGATTGGGAGGAGCGTCGATATTTTCTAAGATTGACTTGAGGACGAGTATCATTAACTAACGATCAGAAAGGAAGACATACCAAAGACGACGTTTCGTACGCGATACAGCCATTATGAGTTCATTGTAATGCCATTTGGTTTGGACGAACGCTCCAATTGCTTTCATGGATCTAATGAATCAGGTGTTCAAAGAGTATCTGGATCAGTTTGTGATCATGTTTATTGACGACATCCTGGTGTACTGAGGAGTCCTCGAAGAGCACAAAAGGCACTTAACGATAGTGCTTTAGACTTTGCAAAGTCATGGACTATACGCTAAGTTCAAAAGAAATACAAGTTTTGCTGACTCATGTTACATTCTTAGGTCACGTGATTTCAGGCAACGGAATCTTCGTGGACTCGACCAAGATTGAAGCCGTGATCAACTAGCCAAAATCGACGACAGTTACAGAGATCGAAAGCTTTTTGGGTTTGGCAGGGTATTACAAACCGTTCATGGAAGGGTTTTCAGCATTAGCCTCGCCTTTGACACGACTGTTGAAGAATGAAGAGAAGTTTGTATGGATGGATAAGTGCGAGCACAGTTTCCAAGAACTTAAGCAGAAGCTGACTACCACACCCATACTAACCATACCATATGGTCCTAGAGGATACGAGATCTATAGTGATTCGTCGTTTATTGACCGAGTTGCGTGTTAATGCGGCATGACAGACTCGTTGCATACGCGTCTCATCGCCTGAGACCTCATGAACTAAATTACCCGATGCATGACTTAGAACTCACAACGATTATCTTCACTCTAAAGATTTGGAGACACTACTTGTGCGGAGAAAGGTTCCGGATCTTTATAAACCATCAAAGTCTCAAGTATTTATTCTATCAGAAGGAATTGAATATGAGACATCGTCGTTGGATGGAACTTCTTAAAGACTATGATTGTGATATCCTATACCATTCTGGAAAGGCTAACAAGGTCGTAAATGTGTTGAGTCGAAAGTCTTCAATTGCACATATGGTGATTAAGGAGTGGGTTTTACTTGAAAGAGCTCGAGATTCGGTTTTCAAATTTGAGGTAGACCACCTTTCAAATCTTATGGCCACTCTCAGAATTGAGCCAAAAGTCCAAATCAGAATCAAGGTGTTGCAATTGACAAACCCAGAAATCCGAGAAGATCCTGCAAGAAGATACAAACAAGAGAAATGTTGATTTTCAGATTTCAAGACTTAACACCGAAGTTTTATAAATGATTGTGTGTACTGACGATGCGAGCTTAAGGAGGAAATCTTATTAGAAACTCATCATGGTAGTTACAGCATTCATCCAAGCAACACGAAGATGTATCGAATTTGCATCAACACTTTTTGGTGGACCGGTATGAAGGCGGATATCACCAAGCATGTCACCAAGTGTCCGCGTGTCTGCAAGTTTAAGCATAGGACTGTAAGCCGAGAGGACATCTACAACCTCTCAAGATTCCCTAGTAAAAGTGGGAACACATCACAATGGATTTTGTGATAGGCTTACCAAGAAGTCAGAGGGGTAATGATTCCATATGGGTAGTGGTTGACAGATTGACAAAGTATGCTCACTTCATCATCGTATGAAATGACTTTGCATTAGATAGATATGCTGAGTTGTACGTACGTCGATAGTTTTTCTGCATGAGGTGCTAGTGACCCGAAGTTTACGAGCCTTCGGAAAAGCTTACAAATGGCCTTGGGAACGAAGGCTGCATGACAAGATGACTTATCATTTGCGGACGGATGGCCAGTCCGAGAGAACAATTCAAACCTCGAGGACATGCTTTGTGAGCGTGTGTGATGGATTTCAAGAGAAGCTAGGAGGAACAACTTCATCTTGTTGAGTTTGCCTACAACAACAGCTACCAACAGAGTATTCAGATGACACCTTTTGAAGCGTTGTCTGGCAGAGCGTGCAGAACTCTAGTTTGTTGGGATGAAGTCGAAGAGCAAAATATCACAAGCCCAGAGTTAATTCAACAGTCAGTGGATGCAGTTGCAATTATCGAGATAGACTGAAGACTACTCAGAGTCATCAAAAGTTATGCAAATAAGCGTCGAAGACCATTAGAATTCCAAGTTCGTGAGCACATCTTTCTGAATGTGTCATCGATGAGGAGTACTTCATGCTTTGGCAAAAAGGGAAAGCTAAGCCCGAGATACGTAGGTCCCTTTGAGATTCTAGAGAGAATAGGGACTTTGGCATATCGTCTTATACTACCGTCGAGACTAGCACAAGTGCATGACGTCTTCCACGTGTTTAAGATTTGGAAAAGTGAAGACTCGATGAGATGACAACCTTTTTTGTTTAAGATTTGTAATGATTTAAATTTCGAGGAGGAAATTTTTATAAGAGGGGAAGAGTTGTGATATCCTGATTTTTGAGTCTGTTTTCGATTGAATGAATTGGGCTTTTCATCGATTTGCCTATAGTATTTTCACTCATGAGATAACTAATCTATCTGATGAAGCCGTTAAGGAATACAAACGCAACCGACTTGAGAATTCGACCGAGAAATCGACCGCTCGACCGTGCTAATCTGCAAGGGTCATTACGGCACCATTAAAATTAATCGAGACTAGAGATAGGTCATTTTGACAGAGGCATGTAATTAAAGTGTGGGTGATTGCACCCGATTGCAAAATTCATGTCGATCGGCACTAGACTAATTTTTCTTTCGTTTATGTACCGTGTGCCCGTATTTGAAATCTCTAGATTTTTACGATAACCGAGAGTCACCAATATGTCAAAGATGCACAATGTGGCTCGAAAATAATTGACCACAGTCAAATACGCTAAAATTCCTAAAAGCTACCTAGTAGGTTAGGTCACACTAAAATCGCGTCCGCGGCGGTGAACTTTACCATGAAATTGAACCCGATTTTAGAAATTAAAAGTTCTGTCATGTCACGACTTATTTTAGAAATGTTAGCCTATCCTTCGGAAAAATTTAGTGAATCTTGGATTTAGCGAAAATCAAAGTTATGCCATTTTAGACTGGAAATTCATATAAGGTTGTTTTTGTGTGACATTTTGGTATTCAAGATGGATCAATTGACATGGAAATTATCAGCGTGGTGTGGACTTCCTCCTTGGGATTTTGGCCATTTAATTTAAGTTCAATTGAAGGGGAAATGCACAAAATTCATAGCCATAAGGGGGAAGGGAAATTGGGCTGGATGAGGCTAAAGATGGTGGGGGCCTTGAACTCAAGTGTTTGAGATCTTTGGGAAGATTTTTGTGGTTTGTTGTTCCCCCTCCAGCTACAACTCATTCTCATTCTTCCTCCTTGCCCTTGGTGTTCCATTGTTGCCAAATCAAGTGCAGAAAGCTAGCCAAGAACCAACGCAGTCATCGACTGCCCCTCACCGCCGCCCGAGCCCACCGAAGCCACACGCTCATCCCCCGCACCCACGCTGCCCAATCCGGTGTCCACTATCCCAAGCCATCATCCACCGAAGCCCCATCAACCAAGCCACCTGGAAGTCGCGTTGTCAGCTGCTCCAGCCACCACCGCCACCGTCAAGCCCTCTCCGCCACCCGTCCAAGCCGCCATACCATTTCCTCACTGCCCAACCAAGCCAAGCTACTCATCCAACCTCCTCCAACCCTAGTCCAAAACCAAAGTTCTAGTTGTGGGCCGAGGCTTCTTGGCCTTTTAGGCTCCTTTTCGAACCCTCCCTTGGCATCATTGTTGACCCGAGTCTCACTCGCCGCCATGCCACCGTCAAGTCTCGCCCATCGTCGTACATCGTCATCCGTGAACTCACCGCCGGCTAATCCGGTGAGTTTATTTGCTAAACCTTCCTTAGAAGGTTAATGATGCCAAGGAGGGATTAGATTAAGTTAAATTAGATTAGTGTAATTAGTAGCTTGTTTAATTAAATAGATTAGTTAAATTAGTCAATCATGTGGTTAATGAATGTAGTTAGCTAGTTTAGTATGTTGTTATGTAGCTAGGATGGTTAGAGTAATTTAATTAGCCAATTAGGTGGTTATATTAGTGTTTATAGCTTAATTAGACATTTATTTAATTATTTTTCATTTATTTATTTAAATTTTGTAATTTATTTAATTATTTATTATTTTTTGGAAATTATACTGGATAGCTGGTCCTCAGAATTTTGTGCCGATTGCCATGGTGTAATTAGTTTGTGCAATTGATTGTTAGATTGTGCAATTGAGTGATGATTGTGATTTTCATTTATTATTTCAAATATGAAATTAATTTATTATTTATTTATTTTTCGAAAATTAGGGCAGGATAGCCAACCCACTGAATTTTATGCTGATTATCGTGGCATAGTCTGTTTATTTAATTGAGATTTATTTTGTGTTGAATTGAATTATTTGTGAAATTGAGAATTATTCTTTAATTGAATAATCTTTGGTTATTAATTGAAAAATAACCGAGCATCTAAATTAATAATGCCAAAAGGATTTGAGTGGACTACAGAAAATATGGGAGTTATGGAAAGGAAAAATATTATATTTTGGTTAAGGTCGATCATGTATCACACGACATTTTATCGAAAGGGATAAAAATGGTTATTTGATTGTTTACTTGAGTGGCATGTATACCGACTCGGTGACTCTATATGTCATCTTGAGATAGGACAATATGATCTATCACGGCTTGGTGACTCTACAAGTTATCTTGAGACAAGACAAGGTATGATATACCGGCTCGATAATTCTACGATCATCTTGAGATAGTACAATATGATAAATTGTGTGTATACTGATAAATTATGTGTATACCGGCTCGGTAACTCTATATATCATCTTGAGATAGGACGGTATGTTCTACCGGCACGGTGACTCTACAGGTTATCTTCTACAAGTTATGGTATGATATACCGACTTGATAATTCTACAGATCATCTTGAGACAGTACGGCATGATTTGGACAAATGATGACTCTATATGTCATCTCGGAGATAGAATAATATACTATCTATATCACCAAGGGTGAGTAGTCTTGGATCTGGATCGACTTATAGATAGTATGGAATAGGCCGACTCAAGAAATGATCGTGATGACACGTAATCGACTAGTCGAGCTGATCGAGATATCGATATGTGATGTGATTACTTGGGTGTATTGAACTTACTAATATGCAAGTGGAATCTCGAGGCCAAGGTAAATCCTCCACCTCGTGCATGCATAGGCAGCTCAATAGCGTATTAGTTTACTAATCGAGTCTTAGAGGGTAGAACTTGCTGAGACGTAGACTCATCCCGATTGTAGGACAACATTTCAGGACCCCCGATGAGGAGCTTGAGGAGAAAGAACCCAAGAGGAGTACCTAGAGGAGAACCCTGATTATAATCCCGACTACGACGGATGAGACTAAGATCCTATCCTTTTTGTGAACCTTGGTTATAGGTGGTTAAGTGTTAGACTAGGCCTCGTGAATAGTATTGTATGATATACTATGAGGTGCTTGTATCAAAATTTTGTTGTAAATTTCAATATGAAAATATGGCCCTACTTTTCTATCCCATTGCCTTATTGTCTGGGATTAAAATTGTTTCCGCATGTGCATATTAAAATGAAAAGGGTTGGCGATACGTCCTAGCACGTCGCTATTCAATTTACTGTAAGGGATGGGCGCGCGTCGAGGGATCGGGCGTGACACTTGAGTCCACCGCCCATAATTTTGATTAACCACAATATTGGCATGGGAATGACCACAACAATTACTTCATCAAATCATCTATTTCAACCAAGTCAACTTTTAGTTTAATAGGATCGCTTATTTCCTCCACAATTTCATTTGACTGCTTTTTATTTTACAGCAATTCCATCAAGTGAACACATACTCGTTAGTGGATTTTATCTCATCTAAATCCAAGATCCAGTTAACATCATTGTATCCTTCTAATACAGTGGGGAAATCCATTATGTAAAATATCACAAACTTGACAATAGTCACCTTTAACGAAATATTTCACAAAAGACATCAATCTTATTCAATATAGATCTATGTTGGCTACAAGTGCAAGGAAGCAAATATAAATTTCATCTCCACAGCAACCAACTAAAGGAGGTTAAATTGCAAAGCTCAAGCAAGTCTTCAAGTACCCAATACATGTTGGCACGTAGCTCAAAGCAAGAGGGCTTAATTTCCAGAAAAAGAATTACCACAATACGAAGTTTCAGTTCATGGTCATGAAGAGACTATATCAAACACAAAAAGGAGTTAGCATACTCGTAAAATTGCGACTCCCATATATAGGTTAAAATACAACTCCAAATAATATGATACAATTAGAGCCAGAGTTGGTGAAACAAGACACAATATGTCATTATCCCATCTACCATCTCACTATCCATTGTCAAGCTAAAGATGTAAGACTCAAGATACAGCAATTAACTTTTCAAACACTGAAGCCAATAGATGCTGTAAAAGAACTAGAAAAATATATAACTAACTATTTAGATCACACAATTTTATCTTCATTAGTCAAATGATTTTCTCTCTCAACTTTATACAAGAAAAACAAGATAAGCCACCAACAACTTGATGAACACGCACAACACTATTTGGCGAGTGAAATAAAGACTAAGAGGACATGGAAAAATCTTGCCATGCTTGATAATCAAACGCGGCTAATGTTCAATTAAAAAATTATTAACTTTGATATAGAGGCATTTCAAGATAATCGCACGATTCGTAGAAAACACGAGGAATTATGCAAAGTCAAAACCAATGTATCCATCCACAGCATGTTATGACTATAGTCTTTTACATCTTCAACTATCAATAATGATAACAAAAAGATGTAAGAGCAACAATGTATTTCTATGACAACACAATTCAAATGAAATACTTTTTTAAGGAATTGTGAATTTGTTACAAGGCTCTTTAACGACCTCCTCTATCTAGCAACATTTAATTAGAAAAATGTAACGTAAAATTGAATTTGATACAAAAGAACAACATGTCACTTTAGAGTAAGTAATTGAATATTTGATTCACACCCACTACTACATCTTAGTCATCGAAAATATTGCAATGAACAAATATCAATTCAATATAGAAAAACTCAAAATGAAAGGTAGTTAATTACACTCTAGAAACTAGACAATACACTACAAAGCTCCCATGAAACGCTTCGTGATTATTCTTTCACCTTCATTATGTTGTACCTATTAACCTAATTCAACGCAATACTTTCACTAAAATATGAGATTTATGTTTACATAATCCAATCCAATCACCACCTGTGAAAGCTAGTACGAGCACCTAAAGGGGGTGAATAGGTGTAAAACAAATTTATGAGATAAGTGTGCAAACACTAATCAACAATAGATTATGAAAAAGAAATTAGACTCTTGTAACCAAAACGAGTTACAATCAAAGTAAAAGAACGTGGGGAAGAGAATATGAACACGAGTTTATAGTGGTTCGGCTTAATCCAAGCCTACATCCACTCTTCCACACTAATGTACCCCACCGGTTGGATTTCACTATGAAACAAAAAGAGTTGTTATAGTAAAGCTCTTCCTTGATTCTATAGTGTAGAGACTCTACTACACTTCCTCAAGATCTCTCAAAGATATAGACTCTCTTTGCATATAAAATTTCGTTCAACATTAATTGACTAAGAACAAGGAGTTTCAGACTTTGGGGAATTCTTCTATCACGCACACCTCAACAACTGGAACGTCTTCCTTATATACTCATTCATGCCATCACACGGTTGGCACTTACCAAAGGAATTCTTCCAATCTATCCATTGGACAGAATCACTAGGAAGATTTTCGAGCTATTTAAGGAACATGACAATAGCCCATCAATCCTGCTCGCCCATACAATCAGATCTAGGTTTCCATAAGTAGAACCTTCCTAGTATACTTCCCCGAATCAACGGATCCAAAATCCCTGAATTAATATTGATTTGAATAATGAATTAGACATGCTATATCCAGCCAAGAGATTTTCTTTAATCGACAGAATCAAATCCTTAATGAAATACTTCAGTTCTGGATCAGTTTCTTCGACGGTCTAGAAACTATCAATGAGAATAGACTTTGAGTCTTGAGTCCGGCGGTTCCGGAGGTCTTCAGACTTTGATAGAAGAGTTTGCAAGTCTTCAAACTATCTGATGGAAATATTTTGTCAACTTCAAACACTCAAGGAAGTTTCTCTAACAATCTCCCCGCTTTTTTATGGTGACAAAACTTTCATACTGCATTTGGATAACTTTGACCTGCAAAACATTACTCAAGAAAACAAGGATATCTCACAAAGATAAATGACTTAGTAAAGATAATATTAGAATCTGCATCCACAAAAGTATGTTAGTTCTGTAAATGAGCAAAGACATGAGATATCAATAGTGCTTAAATAAACAAACGTTCTAAACAGTCAAATCCAAATTCAATCCAAATCTAAATAGCCAAACACAAAAGTCAAGTCAATCAAACATAATCGACACAAAAGTTCAAAGTCAATGTTCAAAGTTCAAAATCAAATTCACCCACATCTCTCCCCATTTTTGTCATCATTAAAAATGTAGAGATGAAAAGAGAATGACTTAAAGATTGCTTGGGAACACGAACAAACTGGAAAATCTCCCATTGACTGGGACAATCCCTTCCAGCTCTTTCAAATCCTCCTCAATTGCACCACATTTTCACCCTTAGCATTTTCTGAACTTGAAAAGCAAGGGCATTGATCTGATCATGCAAAGAAACTGAAGAGGCTTCTTGTCTTGCATTCTGCAAGTTCTGAACTTTGCATCCTAAAGCATAAATTTGACCTCGCATCTCCAAAAGAACATCAAGTATTCCTGCAAAAGTCTGCCGGTCTGTCTGTCCGAGTACCGGCTTCTCGCGATCAGACGGAGTATTGGCAGATGATAATTCAGCACGATCATGCAGATTGGGCAATGAAACCTCATGTCCCTCCTCAGGAAATTGAGAGGCATAGATGTCCTCTTGTTTTGCTGGAGAACGACTTACTCCTTCACTGGTGGCAGGAAATGAGGACGTATCCCTTTTCTCAGGATCTCCCCCTGTTTCCATGCCTTCAGGTGGAGAAAAGTATTCCTCATGCTCTGCATCTGCTTGATCTCCTATGCCCTCTTCTTCTTCTTCCTCAATTCTTTCCTCCTCTGCTTCTTTCTCCAATTCTTCTCTCTCTCCAGTCCTCTGTTCTGTCTCATCCTTGTCTTGTTCCTATCTCTCCGTTGTCTTTGGAACAGAATGACTCAAGTTCTTCATGCCATCGCAGAAATGGTGATATCATCCTCATCCTCATCTTCTTCATCCTTAATAAGGAGAGCTCTTCTTTTCTTGGATGGAGTAACCATAGGCTCCTTCCCTTTTCGCTTTGCAGCCGAAGAGACTGGATGAGTCTTGACAGGGGTTTTCACTTTGAATTGCTCCAAAGCCTTGTTGAGTTCCTTTAGATGCATTTTAGAGACCATTCTCAGTCCCACCACCATTTGATCGCATGTTCGAACACAAAGAATGGGAGGCTAAACATTAAATGTCTCGAATAACTTAGTCACAAGTGCTGAGTACAGAGAAGTTGACCCTTGTCCTTCACCATTGTTTTGTACATGTGGAAAATAATAGTGTGAAGAGAGAACTTTTTGCCAGCATTGATGGCATACATCAGCTTTGGCCTCCGAGTTTGAAACGTTCGATCTTGAAGTAGATTTTGGTCCGAGGCAGTTAATCACTATCTTGTGAAGCAAAATGTTGGACGCGTTCATCCTCGAATAGGAAATCTTCCCTTCCGTTGTTCTATCCTGAACAAGCTTTATCGTTGCACGAGCAATAAACACACTGATAGGATGATATCTTCCTCTTTCAATCCCAATCACATCAGCCAATGTATTCATGTCAACCACATAGTCCTGATCTTTAACATTGAAAGAGAATCTATTCGCATCCAAGAAACTAAGATTTGAATAGAAGTAGTAAGTTCAGCATGAGCTCTGTCGTTTCAGTAACAAAACCATTGGAGTTGAAGAAGATTGAATTTTTCCCGCAATTGACATTAACAGAGAGTTGAGAAAAATCAAAGTCCACACTTCTAAGGATTTATCACACCATGCTTTAGCAACTTAAAGTACATTTGCTTATGTTCCTCCGAGTGAAACAAGTATGTCCTTTGCTTCGGATTTTTTGCCGCAACACCCATTCTAGATTTAAACTAACTCGTACATCCTATCATCATCATTCCCATCAGGTTGACTCAGCCCTTCAACACGTGGACGCTTGGGATATTTGCCAAAGCTTCTTCCGCCGACTCATGAGGGCAATTCCCAATCGTTCCATTATGCGTAAAAGAAAGTTTCATTTCTATACCCTTTGTCTTTCAGAAATTCATCTATGTAGTTCAACGAGTACCACTCCTCTTTAAAGCACGGTAAAACTTATAAGTAAAAGCGGGCTTATGAGTTTTTACGGGTTCTGCATCTTTGATGATTTCTTTATCTTCTCAATGTGCAACATCCTGAGGTCTAGATGGAGGAGATGGATGCTGCTGAGAATGTTGTGGGCCTTTGCTGTCTAGGAGATTCTTCTTCCTCGGTGAGATCGAATGTGTAGGCCCTCACGCATTTGCCGTGGTCCCCTATTCGCGATCCTTGAAGACTTTCTTTAAGACGACATCTTTCAAAGTCTTTGAGAGATTCCAAGCTTGTTTCAAGAAAGATGAAAACTTTTCGAGGATTAAATAAGAGAAAAAGACAGAAGTGGAAGATCTGTGCTCTCTTAGGGTTTTTGAGAGTAAAACGAAGAAGAACCAATAGTATATAAGGTAGTCGAAGCGGGGCATACGGAACGCCATAAAAAGGAAATATAAAAATGCCTTTTAAAAATAACTGTTTTTTCAAAAATTAGATAACTGTCATTTAAAAATAACTTCTTTTTCGAAAAGGAAGGATTGCAATAATCATGATAACTGAGAAATAGCATCAATCAATTTCGAATAGATGATCGTACCTTTTCAACATTTGATCCGAGAGATAAGTTTTTAAAATAGAAATAACTTACAGTCGTAAATCTTGATTGTCTGAGTCTGAGAGCCTTTAGACTTTCAGTTCTGAGTCTGCACTTCTTCAGATTTTAAGATATTGAGTCTTGAATGAATAACTTCAAATTGATTTTTCTCCAAAGGCTATGTAAATATATCCGCCAGTTGATTCTTTGAATAAAAAAACTGAATCGAAACTTCTCCATTTTGAACATGATCTCTAATGAAATGATGTCGAATCTTTATATGTTTTGCTCGTGAGTGAAGAATCGGATTCTTGGTGAGATTGATTGCGCTGGTGTAGTCACATTTGACCTCAGTGCATGAATCTTCAATTCCAAAGTCTCTTAGCTGTTATTTTATCAACATAATTTGTGAACAACAACTTCCAAGAGCTACATACTCTGCTTCCTTGAAAACCAAGATATTGTCCTGCTTCCAAGTAGTTGACAGGTGCCCGAGATGCTCTTTCTATCAACTCGCATCCGGCTAGGGTTCAATGTCTGAGTATCCAAGAAGAGTGAAGTCTCCTTCTTTAGGATACCAGAGACCCAAATTTGAAGTTGAGGCAATGTATTTGATAACATGCTTTGCACACTTAAATGAGATTCTTTAGGATCTGATTGAAATCTGGCACAAATGCGAACACTAAACAAAATGTCAGGTCTAGAAGCAGTTAAATAAAGAAGTGAACCAATGATACTCCTGTATAGCTTCTGGTCAACTTTCTCCCATTCTTCATCCTTGTCCAGCTTTAAAGAACTTGACATTGGTATATTAGTCTTTTTGCAATTTTCTAGTCCAAATTTTTTGACAAGTTCTTTAGCATATTTTTCTTGATGAATAAAGATTCCATCATTTAGTTGTTTCACTTGAAGCCCGAGAAAGAAGGTTAGTTCAACCATCATGCTTATTTCAAATTCATCCTGCATAGACTTAGAGAATTTCTTGCACGGACTTTCATTAGACGATCCAAAAATAATATCATCAACATAAATTTGAACAAGGAGAAAACTTTTGCTTTCTCTTTTGATAAACAATGTAGTATCTACTTTCCCTTTGACAAAACCATTTTGAATTAAAAATTTACTTAATCGTCAGTATTCAAGCTCGAGGTACTTTCTTTAAACCATATAAAGCATTTTTTTGAATACGTAACTCACGGGTTTCTTGGGTCTTCAAAACCGGGTGGTTGTTCCACATAGACTTCCTCTTGGATAAATCCATTTAGAAAAGCACTTTTGACGTCCATTTAGAATAACCTGAAATTCTTATGAAAAGCAAAAGCAAGTAATAATCTAATTGCTTCTAACCTTGCTACTAGCGCGTAAGTCTCATCATAGTTTATCCCTTCTTCTTTGCGTATATCCCTAACCACAAGTCTTGCTTTGTTTCTTACGACTTTTCCTTTCGTTCATCTTGTTCCTGAAAACCCATTTAGCTCCAATGATGGATTTACCTTTCGGTTTTATGAGTCAATTCCCAGACATCATTGATGCTGAATTGCCTGGAGTTCTTCTTACATATGCTGAATTGTCTGAGTTCTTCTTAATCTGGCAATTTTTTCATCGATTAAAGCTTCTTCTATGCTCTTGGGTTCTATTTTAAAAATAAGAGCCATAGCACTAGACTCTTCATGCCTTTTGGATCTTGTGCGAATTCCTTCATTAATATCTAATAATGAGATCTTTGGATGACTGGACTTATGCTTCCAGTTGCTGGTTGATTTGTCAGACTGTTGATCATTTCTCTCATTTGAATCTTCGACGATTATTTGTTGCTGGTCTTTTGAAGTGTGAGCTGCTTCTGTAGATTTAGACTTTGCAGAGTCTGGAGCAGGTTCAGATTCTTCAAGATGCGTGTGAATCGATTGATTTTGCATAAAGTCTTGAAATTTAACATTCATCGATTCCTCCACGATTGAGTCTTCTTGTTGTAAACTCGTAGCTTTTGTGATAGAATATCCAAGGAAAATACATTCATCTGATTTTTCTTTAAACTTACCAACTCGATTATTGGCATTTTTCAATATGAAACATTTACATTTAAACACATGAAAATATGAAACAATAGGCTTCTTCCATTTGAATAACTCATAGGGAGTTTTCTCTAGAATATGCCTTAAAAAGACTATTAATAATATAAAGTCAGAGACTGCTTCAGCCCAAAAACGAGAAGAGATGTTATTTTCAATTAAAAGAGTTCTAGCTATTTCCTGAAGCGACCTATTTTTTCTTTCCACGACTCCATTTTGCTCTGGAGTATATGGTGAAGAGAACACATGCTGAAAACCAGATTCATCACAGAATTTTATAAAGTCTTGATTTTCAAATTCGCCTCCATGGTTTGTTCGTATACTTGAAATAACATGCCCTTTCTCATTTTGGACCTTTTTAGCAAACTTTATAAAGTAAGAAAAGGTTTCAGACTTACTTGCCAAGAAATATACCCAAGTGAATCATGAATAATCATCCACAATTACTAAACAGTATTTCTTACCTCCAATGCTTTGAATTCTAGTTGGTCCAAAGAGATCCATATGCAAGAGCTGCAGTACACGATTAGTGGATACTTGATTTATTGGTTTGAATGAGTTTTTTTTACCTGTTTTCCTAGTACGCATGGTGTGCATAGATCAGACTTTTGGTATGTCAGATTGAGTAGTCCACGAACAAACTTCTTTGCTGAGATTTTGGCTATTTGCTTCATGTTGATGTGCCCAAGTTTTCTGTGCCATAAGTTTGCTTCTTCTTGAATTGAGATTAGACATTGGGTTTCATCTGGTTTGATATCCAAGAGGTAGATATTCCTATGTCTTCAACCCGTGAAAGACTGAGAGGAGTCTTTACTGGTTCCTGAACATATTCCTTTTTGAAAGTTGATTTTGAAACCGGTGTCACACAGCTGACTGATACTTAGCAAATTGTAGTTGAGTCCTTCCACTAAGGAAACATTATTGATTGTGAGGCTTCCAATCTTTATAGTTTCGTATCCCACAATTCTTCCTTTGCTGTTTCCTCCAAAAGAAAATTTTCCACCATTAACTTGAACAAGCTTTATGAAGCAATTTGAATCTCCTGTCATATGTCTTGAGCATCTACTATCCAGGTACCATTTAACCTTTTTCTTGATAGTGACCTGCATTTAGAAAAGAGACTCAAGCTTTCTTTGGTACCTATATTTTCTTGGGTCCATTGGTGTTAGTGTAATATACGGTCTTTGCCAATACCTTCTTAACAAGTTTCCAAACCATAGGACATTCTTTCTCAAAATGATTTGAGCTATTGCACTTAGAACATTTAAGAGCACTGCAACCTATTGGTTTTACAAAAACTTTTTGGAAATGATTTTTGTAAGAATCTCTTGTAGGTCTTTGCTTAATTCTTTCATTTACTTTAGGAAAATCAATTAGAGAAATGGTTTCAGCAGTCATTCCTAACCCTGATTTGTTAAAGTAAGGTCTTTATGCTGAAAGAATTTTTTTCAAGTTTCTCAGATCTTATAATAATCTTTAGAAATACTTGAGATATCATTTTTTCAAGAATGTATTTTCTTTTGAAAGATTGTCTGCATTTTCTTTTAAAGTAGTAACACTTTGTCTAAACTTTGACCTTTCTTTCCAAACATTTTCCTGTTGTTTCAAAGGCAGAATTTTCTCTTTTAAGTTGAAATCCTTTGAGAGAAGTTTTAAGATTAAGACAAATTCATCAATGTATCTAGAGACTTTAGTAGGGATTTTCAAATTACTTACCTCGATTTCACTATTTGAATATAAGTTTTCTCGGAGCTTGAATCTGAGTCTAATTGTGCCATGAGACAAATATTGTCATAATCATCATTATTTTTCTCATTCTAAAATCACCTAAGTTTCTGCTTTAAGTGCCTTTCGATATTTCCTCAGTTTTTCTTCTTTCTTTTCCTCAAAAGGGGACAATTGGGTCTTATGTGTCCCTTTTTCTACATTCAAAGGACACTACATCTTTATTGGATTCATCATCCTCAATTGACTTAGTCTGTTGCTTTTGAAAACTTTGTTTCTTTGGATTGAATCTTCTCCATTTTCTGTTTAGTTTTTTTTAATCTTCTTATCATGAGAGCAAGCTCTTCATCATCCATATCGCCTTCAGAACTCGGACATCGGAATCATCATTAGATTTTAATGCAATGGATTTCTTACCTTTAGGATTTTCATCTTCGTTGATTTGCTCCACTTTATAAGAACTGAAGAGTCCCAACCACCTGTCAATAGAGAGTGGCATGATTCTTTTGTCTCCCTTATTGAGGTCTTTATGTGATTCCAATCCTTGGACAGTCCTTGCAGTTTTGTTTACCTTCATGGGTCCAAAATTAGTTGACCTTGATTTTCAAGACCATTCACAATTTCTCGTAAACGACTAAACATGTCAGTAATAGATTCTCTGATTTCATTTTGAATGCTTCTATTGACCGAGCAGAATGTTGATTATGGTTTCTTTCACTCGATCAGTTCCTTTATAGGTGATGTGTAATCTATCCCAGACTTCTTTAGCTGTATCACAAGAAGATATTCTGTTATATTCAGTAGGAGACAATACACAATATAAAGAATAAATTGCTTTTGCATCAAGAGCTTGTCTCTTGGTTATCTCTTCTTGAGTCATTTCACTAGACTCAACGGCTTCTTTTCCTCTTTCTGAGACCGGTGCAACTTTAGGAATGATTCCTTTGTCTACCACATCCCATTCTAGAGGATACTTTGATCTTAGGAATGCCTTCATCTTGTTTTTCCATATGTTGTATTTCTTTCCATCAAAATAAGGCGGTCTGGTATTGCTTTGCCCTTCAACCAGTCTTGGAGCCAACATACTAACCATGGATCTTTAACTCTGAAGTAAAACACTTCAACTTAAGTGAATACACAGGCTCTGATACCAATTGTGAAAGCTAGTACGAGCACTTAGAGGGGGTGAATAGGTGTAAAAACAAATTTCCGAGATAAGTGTGCAACACTAATCAACAATAGATTATGAAAAGGAAATTAGACACTTGTAAACAAATCAAGTTACGATTAAAGTAAAAAAGCATAGGGAAGAAAATATGAACACAGAGTTTATAGTGGTTCGGCTTAATCCAAGCCTACGTCTACTCTTCCACACTGACAGCCCACCGGCTGGATTTCACTATGAAACAAAAGAGTTGTTACAGTAAAGCTCTTCCTTGATTCCACAAGTAAGACTCTACACTTCCTCAAGGTTTCTCAAAGATATAGACTCTCTTTTGTGTACAAGATTTCGCTCAACAATTTAATTAACTAAGAACAAGGAGCTTCAGACTTTGGAATTCTTCTATCGCGCACACCCTCAAACAACTGGAACATCTTCCTTATATACTCCTTCATGCCAGCACACCCGTTGGCACTTACCAAAGGAATTCTTCCAATCTACCCGTTGGACAGAATCAATTAGGAAGATTTCGAGCTATTTAAGGAACATGACGATAGCCTACCAATCCTGCTCGCCCATACAATCAAGATCTAGGTTTCCATAAGTAGAACCTTTCAAGTATACTTCGCCAATCAATGGATCCAAAATCCCTGAATCAATCTTAATTTGAATAATGGATTCCGACATGCTATATCCAGCCAAGAGATTTTCTCCAGTCGATAGAATCAAATCCTTAATGAAACATTCAGTTCTAGATAAGCCTTCTTCGACGGTCTAGAAACTGTCAATGATGATAGACTTTGAGTCTTGAGTCTAGCAGTTCGGAGGTTTTCAGACTTTGATAGAAGAGTCTACAAGTCTTCAGACTATACTGATGGAAACGTTTTGTCAACTTCAAAACACTCAAGAAAGTTTTCTCCAACACCACCAATCCAAGCTTTATCCAATCCATTTGCATTTTAATCAACTATATACGTAAAACCCAAAGAAGACCCAACCAACCCAACATCAATTGGACATCAAAATGTTTATAAACAGAATGCAATAGGACTAACCATCTATGGGTGGGTCAAGATTCTATCAATCGGGTAGTGAGCATGCGGTCTGAAGAACCCGATAAACATTATAGCTAATTGTCAGCCAGAAGACGTAGGATACTGCCACACAATATAGTAGAGATAATTTGGCAAATCTGAG